>NC_069501.1:953385710-953685710 GCF_027579735.1 Bombina bombina | reverse complement strand
ATGTTGGTGCTCGCTCATTCTTCCACCCTTTTAATATCATGTTCCTGCTTAATATAATTATCATTGAGAGGAATATTCTATACTGTAGGGCCTCAGTTTTCTCAAAGCTTAAAAATATAACATGTTCTGCTTGTAGTATTAGCTGATTATTGCATATTTTATTTACCCAATATGATACCATTCTCCAAAACCTTTGTAATTTTGGGCATTCCCACAAACAGTGAATCAAGTTAGCATTTTCTCTTCTACATTTCTCGCACCTATACCTCTTTTGACCTTTCCCCCATTTAAACATTACTTCTGGTGTAATATAAGTCATCCATAATAATTTAATGTGCTGTTCCCGCATGGTCATTGCCAATGTGGCTCTTTCTACTATTCTTATACTTTTTATAATAATCTCTGATGTTAGATTTGGGAAATAAGAATCTTGCCATTTTATTATAAGTTTATCCATTTGGTCCTTATACTCTGTTTGTTTTATGATATTATATAAAATTGAAATAGTGAATTTCTTATTCTTATATGCATTAAAAACTGGTGTTAATATTGAATATTCCCAGTCAGTCCCATATACCCTTATGAGATTCATGCAATAGTCTCTTAATTGAATATATGCGTAGAATTGCTCATTCCTACATTGAAATTGTCTTTGGGCCACCTCAAAGTTTATGACCTTTGGGCTAGTTTGTTCCCTATTTATCATTTGTGTCACATTCACTAGTCCATGTTCCTCCCACCTTGAACCAACCTCTGTTATGAAACCCAATTGGAAATCTTGGTTCCCCTTAATTGTAAGATATTTAGAAGCTGCATATTTCAGATTCAATTTGTTACATATTTTATGCCATGCTATTATTGTGTCTCTTAGTACACTTATTCTTTTAAAATAAAGGGGCAATTTCTTAACTTCCAAATGTAGTATATTTTTTAAATAAAGGGGTTTACCTAGCTGCCTCTCGATCTCCAATATGGAAAAATGACCTATATCCAGCATCCAGTCAATCGCTATTTTCCCTACTGCCACTAAATTATATAGTTCTATGTCTGGGAGCGCCATTCCCAGAAGCTTTTTTGGTAGAGATAATTTCCTATAATTTAGTTTTACTTTCTTTTTACCCCATAGAAAGGTTTTAATGGAGGAATTTATTTTCTTCTTTTCCGCACTCTTTATTAACAGAGGGATATTTTGGAATATATAAAGTAGCCGAGGTAATGCTATCATTTTTAATAAATTAATTTTACTGTATAAAGATAGAGGGAGAGTCTCCCACTTCTTAAGAGTGTTGACAAACTTCTTAACCGCTTCTATCAAGTTTAACCTATAAATTTCTTCTGGGTCCTCTGAAAATTTTAATCCTAAATAGATGAGTGAGTGTTTAATTTCTCTAAAAGTTTGATTATCTGAATCTTTATTTTTATGCAACCATAATACCTCTGATTTGTTTTTATTGATTTTATAGCCCGAAAATGATCCAAACTGTTCCACTAAATGACATATTAATTTAAAGTTTTTTGAAGATTGTTTAGTAAAAATCAATAAGTCATCTGCATAGGCTGCTAATTTAATCTCCTTATTCTGAATATGTATTCCTGATAACCTTGTTCTGAGTATCTTAAGGAATGGTTCCATAGCCAGATTAAAGATTAAGGGAGACAGAGGACATCCTTGTCGTGTCCCTCTTAATAGTGGGAAGCTTGCTGTTTTACTTTTATTTATAACAAGGGCCGCTTGGGATTTTTTGTATAATAATTCTATCATGTTATAACAATTTCCAGTGAGTCCAAATTTACTTATTGTTGTAAATATATGGTCCCAGACAATGGAGTTGAACGCTTTATGTGCGTCTAGGGCTATTACCGCTAGATCTATCTTATTAAATTCCTTGTTATATTTCTTGTTATACCATACATCCGCTATTGTTAAATATAGTTTCCTCAAATTTATATTAGAAGCTCGGCCTTTCATAAAGCCCGTCTGGTCCTGATGGACTAACTCCTCTAATATTAATTGTAACCTTTTAGCTATAATGCTTGTTATTATTTTATAATCAATATTCAGGAGTGAAATTGGTCTATATGAGTCTAATAATTGAGGATCTTTCCCTGGTTTTGGTATAATGACTATTGTAGATTTGTTAAATTCTTTAGGGGGCGTAAGTTGACCTGTCCAATATTTATTCAAAAGAAACGTTAATGTAGGTGTAATTTCATCTGATAGAGTTTTATAGAATTCTGATGGTAGTCCATCAGGACCCGCAGCCTTGTTGTTAGCTAGTTTTTTAATTGTTTGTGATACTTCTACTTCTGAGATCTGTTCATTAAGTTTATTCAGTTGCTCTAGCTCTATTTTTGGAACCTCTACCTCTTCCCAGAATTGTTTCTTTTTTTCCTCATCTATAGCCACTGGTGAATAAAGTTTAGTAAAATAATCATAGAATGTTTCTTGTATCTCTTTAAGATTATTAATTTCTTTATCCTCCACTTTTAGTTTAGATATAAATGTCGATTTCCTTTGGTTTTTGTCTATTTGCGCCAAGAGTCTTCCTGCCCTATTACCAAATCGATAAAATTTAGAACAACTTTTCATATCTTCTTTTACTTCATTTTCCATAAGGAAGTTGTCTCTATTCTGTTTTGCCCTGATATATTTCTCCCAGTTAGCTTTAGTTCTACTATCCAAGAATCTTGTATATGAGTTAACTAGTGTTTGAATTATTTGCTGTTTTCTGAAGTTCATTTTTTTCTTCAACTTAATTGTAAAAGCAATAATTTCCCCCCGGAGTACTGCTTTAGCCGTGCTCCAGAAGATATCAATTTTATTTCTATAATTATTATTGAATCTATCGTATTCTCTCCATTTTTCTTTTAAGAAGCTAATAAATTTAGGATTGTTTAACAAGTATTTTGGGAACATAAACGTTCCAGGTTGTTTTGCTGGGCGGGCATTCACATTAATACTAATTGGAGCATGATCAGATAACGTGATCTGTTCAATTCTGGCTTCCTGAATTACATTAACTAATTTATCTGATATCAGAAAGAAATCTATTCTTGATAGGGAGTGTGTTGACTTGGAAAGGCATGTAAATTCCCTTCCATCAGGATTAAGTGCTCTCCAAACATCTTGAACATTCAGATCTTTTTTCATATTTTTAAGAATAGTACTTTCCCTTTTCCTTCTGTATCGCATGTTCTCCTTAGATCTCGAGCTCTTAGTATCTTGTGCCCTTATCTCTTTTTGCCTATCCAGCAATAAATTCGGTGTGAGATTAAAATCTCCACCCAGTATCATGGGTTTATCTGCAAACAACATCAATTGTTCCCTTAATTTATTCCAGAATCCTAAATCTTCATTGTTGGGACCGTATATGTTACACAAAGTATATTCCTTATCTTTAATTCGGGCTGATAAAATAATAAACCTCTCCTCTGGGTCTAGAATAGTTTTGTTAATAGAATATTCTAATGTTTTGCTAAATAAAATTGCTACTCCCTTTTTCCTACTTCTACATGGAGTGAAAATTATTTCCTTTATCCAGCCACCCTTTAGTTTAACTATTTCTTCATTTTTTAAATGCGTTTCTTGGAGAAAAACTATCTGAGCACCCAACTTCCTTGCATGTTTCAGTATGGCTTTCCTTTTAATAGGGGAGGTGATCCCTCCTATGTTCCATGATATAATTTTAAAAAACATTTTAATCTGTGTATATACATTTTAAGACCTAGGCCCAGGGTTAGTTTTTTAACTTCCTTAAGCCCTTTGTTACCAATCTTAGAGGAATCTACCAGTTCCCTGACTTTTCGTCGGTGATTCCTGTTTATTAATAAAGGAGAAAAAAAAATAAAAAAAATATAAAAACATCCAAATATACTATACATCTTATTGAGTAATTACTTAACCTTTCATAAATTCCCCTTGTCTATTTTCCCTCTTCTCCATATAATTTTCTTCCAGCTTTATTTTTCTCTAAAAAAGAGTTAGCTTCTGCTTCTTCTGTAAATAATTTATTTCCTTCCTTGGTTTGTACATTTATTTTGGCTGGATATAATAGTCTAGCTCTCCATCCTGCCTGTATAAGTTTCGTGCATATCGGTGCCATGACCCGCCTTCTATTAGATGTTTCAATTGAATAATCATTAAATAGCAATAGTTTTTTCCCTTCAAACATTAATTCGCTGTTTAATTTCCTATATGCATTAAATATTTTAATTTTATCTTGGAAGTTCAACACTTTCATAATAACTGCTCTAGTAATATAGTCTCCATTAGGAGACTTCCTAGCTGGGCCAATTCTGTGGATTCTCTCTACCTTAATAATTGACTCTGTTTCCTCAATTTTTAATAAATGTAATAGTTCACCCTCTGCGAAGTTTTTAAGCTCTTTTTCTGAAATCTTTTCTGTTAGGCCTATTATTCTGATGTTATTTCATCTAGTGCGGTTTTCGAGATCTTCCAATTTTGCTTTAATTGCCTCTACTTGTACTGACATATTTTGGGTCATTTGATCTCTCTGAATCTCTCTATCTTCAATGTCTGATACCCTCTGCTCTACATGAGTGATCCTAGTTGCAAAGTGTTTAACTTCATTCGATAGTTCATTTATGCTACTTTGAATTAAATCAAACTTTGGTGAAAAAAGTGCATTTAATTGTCTAACTAAATCTTCATTATTGGTGCTCTGTGAAGTGATTTCCTCTGGTCCTTCTGGGACCTCTAAGGTGGATTTGTTACTTTTCTTATTGTGATTCCTATTTCTTGCTGACATTGTGGGTGACTTCAGCTTATTTTTAGTTATATATTTATCCATATATATACGCACATATATATATATATATATACATGCATACATACACATATACACCCTGATTGTGTGTGTGTCTCTAGGGTGATTGTGTGTCTTAACGTATGTAGTGCTCTTATATGTGAGGGAGAAAAAAAAACAAAAAAAAAAAACTTCAAAGAGTATATAGATTCTACTATATAAGTTAATTCTTTACAGAAATAGGGTACCTTTGTCCTAGATGGTTCTGACTATATTTACCCTCCACTTAATAAAATTCTGCCTTTTTATTAAAAAGTCCTATTATTGGGACTACTTGCTCAAACTAGGTGCTTAGGTTGATAATTACTCCGTATAATGAAGGATCATATTTATTGATATAACTAGACAGATAGTTAAATTAAGGACACCAAGTTTTCACCATACGGTTTCTATATAAACCTCTTATTTTTAGTTTCTAAGGTTTTACTGTCTTAAGTTTATTCTTATATACTTCTCTTCTGTGAGCCTGTGATCAAATATTAGACCCTTATATAAATTAACTTGCACAATTATCTAGTGTAATCTTTCAGCCAGCAATCCTTAGCCCTTATGTCAGAGTTACCCTTTAATGAACTCTTTTTCCCTTCTATCCCTTCCCTTCCAAGGAAGTCACCACCGCTACTTGCTGTGTTAGCTGATATTGCCTAATTTATTATATATTTTTTTTTCTCTTTTTTCTCTTCCCTTTCCCCCTCTCCCCCTTTCTTTTAAACAACCAGGAAGGAAAAGATAAATAAATATTTAAAAAAATGCTTTTTCCCCGAATCCTTTAGTCGCCCCTCCCTGTGCCTTTAAACTTTCACTAACTGCCCCTTAACGGCGTATATACCCAAAAAAAAATATGTGCATCAGTAATGTATATTTCCTTTTAAGCACTCTTTTCCACACCTTGTCCTATCTACTTCCCTTAGTTGTTATATAATTGCTTCTTTCAGCAATCAAAATACAAGGGGACAAGGAGGGATGACGGGACAAAAAACAGAAAAAGAAAAAGGGAGAGAAAAGAAAAGGCAGAGAGAGAAATAAGTCAACAAGCAGATATCAGCAGATATCAGCAGATTATTGCTAGCTAAACAAACATGTGGCAATATACTACGAAATTTTGCAGTCCAGTTATTACAGTCCCATATCTATTTTGTTCCTCTGTTTACTGTGTTTTCCTCTATACTTTTATTAACACAGGCTGCATCCGTTGCCCCTCGATATTTTTAAGTACTTTAGTCTGATTCCCGATTCAGATAATCCACTTGTAGTCCTGTTATTAGCGACTTTAACAAACTTTTGAGTATGGTGCTGCTGCTCATGTGTATTAGTCCAACTTTTTGCTAGGACCCCTCTCCATTACCGGACCACTTCCATTTGTGATCTTCCAATTACTGGGGATTTTATTATGAAAGTTTTTACTTCATCTTGACTTAAATAAGCCAGTAGTGTTAGAATATTTGTATGTCTATAAATCCAGGTTTAGAAAACTGTATTAAATGTCCACAGAGAGAACTATAAGCCGAGGGGGGGGGGGGAGGGCGTTTTGCTTGTTATTACTTCAGTTCTCTGTCATGAGCCCCAGGCCCTACATTTAGCAGGAAATCCCACTTTCCTATTCAAGGGATTATACACCTGGTTCTCCCACACTCTTTCCCCCCCTCTTATTTTGTGTGTTTGAACCTCCTGTGTTTCCTGCAATTAGCTAGTTACTCTTTTACAGTTAGAAAATTAGGCAGGGTACTTATCTTATCTTCTTATGGCGTGCACCGATGGTTCAAAGATCTCCTGTTTCCTCCTAACCCAAAGCAGTGGTGTCCCTGCACTGCTGATCCTTGTGCCTCTTTTTCTTGACGGTGGGATCACTGTGCCTGTTTAACTGGAGCCGGCCAGTTACTCGATGTTCCGTGGCAAAGACTTGTCAGCGTGTCTCGCTGTAGTCCGGATGTGCTCCAGCATGCCTCCGCGTTGTCCTGGCGGATATCCCAGCACCTGCGTGACTTCCGGATGCACTCCTGGCTTGCTGCCGGTTCTCTCTCCTAGGAGTGCGTCTCGGCGTGAATCTCTTTCCGCCTCGAGATAGCCTCTCCTGGGTTCGGTAGCGCGATCTGGATACAAGCGTGTCTCAGCTTGCTGGTACACGCGACTGCTTCCGCCGGAAGTCTGCCTAAATAAATTAATCCTATTTAAAACTAAATACTTACCTATAAAATAAACCCTAATATAGCTACAATATAACTAATAGTTACATTGTAGCTATTTTAGGATTTATATTTATTTTACAGGCAACTTTGTATTTATTTTAACTAGGTACAATAGCTATTAAATAGTTATTAACTATTTAATAGCTACCTAGTTAAAATAATTACATAATTCCCTGTAAAATAAATCCTAACCTAAGTTACAAATACACCTAACACTACACTATGAATAAATTAATTAAATAAATTAACTACAATTATCTAAACTAAAATACAATTAAATAAACTAAACTATAATACAAAAAAAAAAAAACACTAAATTACAAAAAATAAAAAAATATTACAAGAATTTTAATCTAATTACACCTAATCTAAACCCCCTAATAAAATATAAAAGCCCCCCAAAATAATAAAATTCCCTACCCTAAACTAAATTACAAAGTAATCAGCTCTTTTACCAGCCCTTAAAAGGGCTTTTTGCGGGGCATTGCCCCAAAGTAATCAGCTCTTTTACCTGTAAAATAAAATACAATCCCCCCCCCCAACATTACAACCCACACACATTGTAGTTCAATCCGATTGGCTGATTGGATGAGCCAATAGAATTGACCTCACATTCTATTGGCTCATCCAATCAGCCAATCGGATTGAACTTCAATCCGATTGGCTGATTAAATCAACCAATCAGATTTTTCCTACCTTAATTCCGATTGGCTGATAGAATCGAGGGACGCCATCTTGGATGACGTAATTTAAAGGAACCTTCATTGTGCCTTAGGACATCGGAAGAAGAGGATGGCTCCGCGTCGGCTGGATAGAAGATGGCTCCGCTCCGGAAGGATGAAGATAGAAGATACCGCCTGGGTGAAGCTGTCTGCCGGTCCTCTTCTGCCCGGATAGGATGAAGACTTCTGCTGGTCCGGATGTTCTCTTCTGTCCCATCGGTGGCCGGCTGGCTGAAGACGGCTCAAGGTAGGGTGATCTTCAGGGGGGTAGTGTTAGTTTTTTTAAGGGGGGATCGGGTGGGTTTAGAGTAGGGGTGTGTGGGTGGTGGGTTGTAATGTTGGGGGGGTTGTATTTTTTTTTACAGGTAAAAGAGCTGATTACTTTGGGGCAATGCCCCGCAAAAAGCCCTTTAAAGGGCTGGTAAAAGAGCCGATTACTCTTATTGAACTACCTTATTACTTTTGGACCTTTATTATTTATATCTTATCAAATAGGAGGAAGATATTTGCAATTTATTATTAACCCAATTAATAGCCCCCGTTTTATATACCTTGCTTCCTAGCGCCGCATCTATTTTTTCTATATTCTGTTTTCACTTGAATTGCTTTCAGAGTGCAATTCTTTTTGATGTGTGCAGGTATTTAAACCAAGTGTGAAGAAGTTTAAAATTCTATCTTTGTGTATTTTATTTTAGTGTAATGTTAGGTTTTAGTGTAAGACAGGTTAGGTTTTATTTTACAGGTAACTTTGTATTTATTTTAACTAGGTAGTTAGTAAATAGTTAATAACTATTTACTAACTAGTCTACCTAGTTAAAATGAATACAAACTTAGCTGTAAAATAAAAATAAAACCTAAGATAGCTACAATGTAACTATTAGTTATATTGTAGCTAGCTTAGGGTTTATTTTACAGGTAAGTATTTAGTCTTAAAAAGGTATTATTTAGGTAATAATAGTAATTTGTATTTAGATTTATTTTAATTATATTAAAGTTAGGGGTGTTAGGGTTATACTTAGGGTTAGGTTTAGGGGTTAATACAGGGAGTGCAGAATTATTAGGCAAATTAGTATTTTGACCACATCATCCTCTTTATGCATGTTGTCTTACTCCAAGCTGTATAGGCTCGAAAGCCTACTACCAATTAAGCATATTAGGTGATGTGCATCTCTGTAATGAGAAGGGGTGTGGTCTAATGACATCAACACCCTATATCAGGTGTGCATAATTATTAGGCAACTTCCTTTCCTTTGGCAAAATGGGTCAAAAGAAGGACTTGACAGGCTCAGAAAAGTCAAAAATAGTGATATATCTTGCAGAGGGATGCAGCACTCTTAAAATTGCAAAGCTTCTGAAGCGTGATCATCGAACAATCAAGCGCTTCATTCAAAATAGTCAACAGGGTCGCAAGAAGCGTGTGGAAAAACCAAGGCGCAAAATAACTGCCCATGAACTGAGAAAAGTCAAGCGTGCAGCTGCCAAGATGCCACTTGCCACCAGTTTGGCCATATTTCAGAGCTGCAACATCACTGGAGTGCCAAAAAGCACAAGGTGTGCAATACTGAGAGACATGGCCAAGGTAAGAAAGGCTGAAAGACGACCACCACTGAACAAGACACACAAGCTGAAACGTCAAGACTGGGCCAAGAAATATCTCAAGACTGATTTTTCTAAGGTTTTATGGACTGATGAAAAGAGAGTGAGTCTTGATGGGCCAGATGGATGGGCCCATGGCTGGATTGGTAAAGGGCAGAGAGCTCCAGTCCGACTCAGACACCAGCAAGGTGGAGGTGGAGTACTGGTTTGGGCTGGTATCATCAAAGATGAGCTTGTGGGGCCTTTTCGGGTTGAGGATGGAGTCAAGCTCAACTCCCAGTTCTACTGCCAGTTTCTGGAAGACACCTTCTTCAAGCAGTGGTACAGGAAGAAGTCTGCATCCTTCAAGAAACACATGATTTTCATGCAGGACAATGCTCCATCACACGCGTCCAAGTACTCCACAGCGTGGCTGGCAAGAAAGGGTATAAAAGAAGAAAATCTAATGACATGGCCTCCTTGTTCACCTGATCTGAACCCCATTGAGAACCTGTGGTCCATCATCAAATGTGAGATTTACAAGGAGGGAAAACAGTACACCTCTCTGAACAGTGTCTGGGAGGCTGTGGTTGCTGCTGCACGCAATGTTGATAGTGAACAGATCAAAACACTGACAGAATCCATGGATGGCAGGCTTTTGAGTGTTCTTGCAAAGAAAGGTGGCTATATTGGTCACTGATTTGTTTTTGTTTTGATTTTGAATGTCAGAAATGTATATTTGTGAATGTTGAGATATTATATTGGTTTCACTGGTAAAAATAAATAATTGAAGTGGGTATATATTTGTTTTTTGTTAAGTTGCCTAATAATTATGCACAGTAATAGTCACCTGCACACACAGATATCCCCCTAAAATAGCTATAACTAAATACAAACTAAAAACTACTTCCAAAACTATTCAGCTTTGATATTAATGAGGTTTTGGGTTCATTGAGAACATGGTTATTGTTCAATAATAAAATTAATCAGCAAAAATACAACTTGCCTAATAATTCTGCACTCCCTGTATATTTATTTAGTGTTAGTGATGTGGGAGGCCAGAGGTTTAGGGTTTAATAACTTTAGTATAGTGGCGGTGGCAACGTTGGGGGCGGCAGATTAGGGGTTAATAAGTGTAGGCAGGTGGCGGCGATGTTGGAGGCAGAAGATTAGGGGTTGATAAGTGTAGGTAGGTGTCTGCGATGTCGGGGGTGGCAGATTAGGGGTTAATAAGTGTAGGTAGGTGGCGGCGATGTCGGGGTGGCAGATTAGGGGTTAATAAGTGTAATGTAGGTGTCGGTGATGTTGGGGGCGGCAAATTAGGGGTTAATAAGTGTAGAAGTAGGAAAAAGCGGCAGGTACAACTCCAGACCGAAAAAATATTTAAAATAAAAAAATACTTTATTTATCCATGTTAAAAGATACATGCAGACATAGCAGGAGGAGGACAATCAGTCTAACATGTTTTGCGCCCTCTATGGGCGTTTACTCATAGACTACTGTATATGCCTAAACTCTACACCTTTATAGGCAGGAGCAGTAATCATATTAACCGCTTCATGCCTTGAAGGATAATAATTAGAGTAAAAACAATCTCTATAGTAGTACAGAAGTATCATTGCATACACTTATATGATATTATGGACTTAATCAACCCAGTGAACAGTCAACCAATGACTATAGTATTAACAATGACAATATTATTATTAATAAGTGGACACAAATAGAAATTGATATATGAGTATACACACATAGAAATGCAAAAATATACATAGATAGATATTAGTTATCTATAAAATGATAGATATTAGTTATCTATACAATGATCGATATTAATTATCTATAAAAAAGTTTACATCACATTCCATATTCATACCCAGTGGGGAACGTGTACATAACTTTCAAATCCAAAATAATTCTTTTTTCTCTAATATTTAGGGGCATATGTATCAAGCTCCGAATGGAGCTTGATGCCCCGTGTTTCTGGCGAGCCTGCAGGCTCGCCAGAAACAGCAGTTATGAAGCAGCGGTCACAAAGACCGCTGCTCCATAACCTGTCCACCTGCTCTGAGCAGGCGGACAGACATCGCTGTAAATCAACCCGATTGAGTATGATTGGGTTGATTGACAACCCCTTGCTGGCGGACGATTGGCCGCGAGTCTGCAGGGGACGGCGTTGCACCAGCAACTCTTGTGAGCTGCTGGTGCAATGCTGAATACGGCGAGCGTATTGCTCGCCGTATTCAGCGAGGTCTGTCGGACCTGATCGGCACTATCGGATCAGGCCCGACAGACCTTGATAACTTGGGGCCAATGTCTCTATTTCCACCTCTTAAGGGTATAGTGGCAATATCTATGACCTGTAAGGAAAGATTTGCTTTATTTGTTAAATGAAAACTATTGTGATCTGCCACAGTAGAATCTTTGCTAAAGTTTTTTATATCTCTGACATGTTCATTAAAGCGTGTCCTGACTGTATGTGTAGTTTTACCTACATATTGGAAAAAACATAAGTTACATGTAAGTAAGTATATTACATATTTAAAGCCACAATTGGCATAAAAGTCAATTGGATATATTTTCTTATTCACTTGACATAAGAAATGATCTTCTTGTAGGATATTTGGACATGCTAAGCATGTTCTAGTGCCACATTTATAAGTTCCTTTTTTATTTAACCAAGTGGCTGCACTATGCAACTTTTGAGTATTATTTTTAACCAAATTTGGAGACAAACGACTAGATTACGAGTTTTGTCGGTAAAGACCTGCGGTGCTAACGAGCCTTTTTTTTTCCAACGCACCCTTAAGACAACGCTGGTATTACGAGTTTTCTGAATGGCTGCGTCAGCCTCAGAAAAGTGAGCGGTGAGCCAAATTTAGCTCCACTTCAACCCGCAATACCAGCGTTGCTTACGGTAGCGGTAAGCTGGAAAAAACGTGCTCGTGCACAATATCCCCATAGGAAACAATGGGGCTGAGCTGGCTGAAAAAAACCTAACACCTGCAAAAAAGCAGCGTTCAGCTCCTAACGCAGCCCCATTGTTTCCTATGGGGAACCAGTTTCTAAGTCTACACCTAACACCCTAACATGAAACCCGAGCTATTTTAGGATTTATATTTATTTTACAGGCAAATTTGTATTTATTTTAACTAGGTAAAATAGCTATTAAATAAATATTAACTATTTAATAGCTACCTAGTTAAAATAATTACAAAATTCCCTGTAAAATAAATCCTAACCTAAGTTACAAATACACCTAACACTACACTATGAATAAATGAATTAAATAAATTAACTACAATTATCTAAACTAAAATACAATTAAATAAACTAAACTATAATACAAAAAACAAACAAACACTAAATTACAAAAAATAAAAAAATATTACAAGAATTTTAATCTAATTACACCTAATCTAAGCCCCCTAATAAAATATAAAAGCCCTCCAAAATAATAAAATTCCCTACCCTAAACTAAATTACAAAGTAATCAGCTCTTTTACCAGCCCTTAAAAGGGCTTTTTGCGGGGCATTGCCCCAAAGTAATCAGCTCTTTTACCTGTAAAAAAAAATACAATCCTCCCCCCCAACATTACAACCCACACACATTGTAGTTCAATCCGATTGGCTGATTGGATGAGCCAATAGAATTGACCTCACATTCTATTGGCTCATCCAATCGGATTGAACTTCAATCCGATTGGCTGATTAAATCAACCAATCGGATTTTTCCTACCTTAATTCCGATTGGCTGATAGAATCCTATCAGCCAATCGGAATTTGAGGGACGCCATCTTGGATGACGTAATTTAAAGGAACCTTCATTCTGCCTTAGGACATCGGAAGAAGAGGATGGCTCCGCGTCGGCTGGATAGAAGATGGCTCCGCTCAGGAAGGATGAAGATAGAAGATGCCGCCTGGGTGAAGATGTCTGCCGGTCCGGATGTCCTCTTCTGGCCGGATAGGATGAAGACTTCTGCCGGTCCGGATGTCCTCTTCTGTCCCATCGGTGGCCGGCTGGCTGAAGACGGCTCAAGGTAGGGTGATCTTCAGGGCGGTAGTGTTAGTTTTTTTTAAGGGGGGATTGGGTGGGTTTAGAGTAGGGGTGTGTGGGTGGTGGGTTGTAATGTTGGGGGGGTTGTATTTTTTTTTACAGGTAAAAGAGCTGATTACTTTGGGGCAATGCCCCGCAAAAAGCCCTTTAAAGGTCTGGTAAAAGAGCTGATTACTTCGAAATTTAGTTTAGGGTAGGGAATTTTATTATTTTGGGGGGCTTTTTTATTTTATTAGGGGCTTAGATTAGGTGTAATTAGATTTAAATTCTTGTAAGTTTTTTTATTTTTTGTAATTTAGTGTTTGTTTTTTTTGTATTATAGTTTAGTTTATTTAATTGTATTTTAGTTTAGATCATTGTAGGTAATTTATTTAATTAATTTATTGATAGTGTAGTGTTAGGTGTATTTGTAACTTAGGTTAGGATTTATTTTACAGGGAATTTTGTAATTTTTTTAACTAGATAGCTATTAAATAGTTAATAACTATTTAATAGCTATTTTACCTAGTTAAAATAAATACAAAGTTGCCTGTAAAATAAATATTAATCCTAAAATAGCTACAATGTAACTCTTAGTTAGGCGGTTTAGGGGTTAATACATTTATTATAGTGGCGGCGATGTCCGGTCAGCAGATTAGGGGTTAATAAATGTAGGTAGGTGTCGGCGACATTGGGGGGGACAGATTAGGGGTTAATAAATATAATATAGATGTCAGCGATGTTAGGGACAGCAGATTAGGGGTTCATAGCTATAATGTAGGTGGCGGCAGTGTCCGGTCGGCAGATTAGGGGTTAAATAATTTTCTTATAGGGTTTGCGCTGTGGGGGGGCCTCGGTTTAGGGGTTCATAGGTAGTTTATGGGTGTTAGTGTACGTTGTAGCACTGTAGTTAAGAGCTTTATGTTCTGGCGTTAGCCCATAAAACTCTTAACTACTGACTTTTAAATGCGGTAGGAGTCTTGGAGGTAGAGGCTCTACCGCTCACTTCTTCCAAGACTCGTAATACCGGCGTTAGGCAAATCCCATTAAAAAGATAGGATACGCAATTGACGTAAAGGGGATTTGCAGTAGCCTCGAGTTGCGGAAGAAAAATGAGCGGTGAGCCTCTACCTGTCAGACTCGTAATACCAGCGTTAGATAAAAAGCAGCGTTAGGACCAGGGCCGGATTGGGCAGCCAGGATACCGGGAAAAATCCCGGTGGGCCGCCGGCCGGTAGCTCAGCTGGGCTGGGCTCAGCACTCAGCTGTTATGACAGTGACTGTCTGATATTTATATTTGTGATTTGGCGGTAACTAATTAGTTCTTCTTACTTAGCCAGTAAAGTACAGTATTAGTTGTATAATATCCTAAGAGGCACGCTAGTATGCTAATACTGACAGTGACTTTCTATTCTCAGCTCACTCAGTTTAACCCCCTCTGGCCGGGTCCGGCCCGCAGCGCAAGCCAATCAGACTGAGTCTGTGTCTGACTGTCTCGTCTGTCAATCACACAGCTCAGTCTGTCACTGGGCAGCTAGGGAGGAATGCGGAGGTGGGTTGGGCCATCCGGGTTGCCGCTTACATGACGACACACTCAGTCGTCTCACACAACCACGTGACATATAGTGGAGTGGAGGGAGCCTGGAGCACTACCCAGCCTGAGGAGCGCGAGCGTTGCGATGAGCCTAGTTGAGGGAGGAAGCCACCCATGCCATGTGTAGGGACAGCAGTCAGTCACAGTCTAACTAGAGAAGACCAGAGACAATGACAGTCGGTCACAGGACACGCAGAGGCAGAAATTTCAGCGGAGTCAGTAAGTCTCAGTGAAGAGTAGACTAAGTCTAAGTTCAGTGCACTGTGTCAAACAATGAATAGAACAAGTACTACCACCAGCTCGTGCAGCATTATAATATGTAATGTTATGTAATTATGTAATTATTAAAATTCAATTACCCTGGCTGTTTTAAAAAAAAATAAAAAAAAATAGTAGTGTTAACTGCTCAACTGTAATGTAGTTTTGGCATAATGACATTGATTCTATATACTACTACTACAACATACATCATTGCTGTGTGTGTATTATTGTATATGACATATCATTGAATGATTATTTTTTTTAGCCCCCATGATTTCATTAACCCTGCCCCACACCACTATATTTATATATATAAAGACTAAGTGAATCTAAAGCAAGGAAGGGCAAGAACAGCAGCCTTTTAGAATAAAGTAAGGAGGTTTGTATTGAATGCATTATTTACAGACAGTCAGATCAGATCACCGGACAGTGTGGACACTAATAATCCTGAAATGGATTTAATTTTTTTTTTTAAGCATTCTTGCATCATAAAGAACATTCTCACAGTCACAGAATATGAAGTGTATATATATATACTTCATATTCTGTGAGTTAATGTTCTGATGCAAGAATGCTTTTAACTCAGAGCGAGCAGGCAGTAAAAAAAAAATAATCTTAAATCCCTTTCAGGATTATTAGTGTCCAGTGATCTGTCTGTATAAATAATGCATATAAACCGGCTCCTTACTTTATTCTAAGGCTGTTGCATAGTATATAGTGTATGTTATTTGAACTGAGTCAGCATTATCCTATTCATTATTTTAATTAACTTTTGTCATAATTTAAAAAAAATCTATCTTGTAGTGCATTAGTGGTCTGTGGATTAAAGTTAATTTTAGTTAATAACTAATTGTAATAGTGCTATACATTATGGCTTTACGTAGTAATGCTGTCTGTGAGTGCTCCTCAAAAGTAAAATTATTTGCCAGAAAATAGTTGGCTGGCTTGGAGGGGGCGTGGCTATGCTGGAGGGGGCGGAGCTGGGCCGGTCTATACAAATTTCCAGGGCTGGTCTGATTTCCCAGTCCGGCCCTGGTTAGGACCCCTTAACGCTGCTTTTTAAGGCTAACGCAGAACTCGTAATCTAGGCGAAAGTTTGTGCCAGGGTTTTTGATTTTCTTGATACAAATTTACAATTTTTTATATACGGCTGCAAAGTCTCATCAGCTTGCAACAGATGAAGATGCTTTTTTAAAGTTTTAACAATATCATTATATTGCTGACTGAAAAGGGGTAGAGAATACTATGGCCTCTTTTTAACAAGGTCTGGCGGACCTGATCCGACAGTGTGGATCAGGTCCGCCAGACCTCGCTGAATACGGAGAACAATACGCTCTCCGTATTCAGCATTGCATAAGCAGACTCGCGGCCAATGGGCAGCCAGCAGGGGGGTGTCAATCAACCCGATCGTACTCGATCGGGTTGATTTCCGGTGATGTCTGTCCGCCTGCTTCATAACTGCTGTTTCTGGCGAGTCTGAAGACTCGCCAGAAACACGGGCCGTCAAGCTCTTTTTGGAGCTTGATAGATTGGCCCCTATAGCTTCAGTCAGAAATATAATGATATTGTTAAAATTTTAAAAAAGCATCTTCATCTGTTGCAAGCTGATGAGACTTTGCAGCCGTATATAAAAAAAATTAAATTTGTATCAAGAAAATCAAAAACCCTGGCACAAACTTTGCCTCCAAGTTTGGTTAAAAATAATACTCAAAAGTTGCATAATGCAGCCACTTGGTTAAATAAAAAAGGAACTTATAAATGTGTCACTAGAACATGCTTAGCATGTCCAAATTTCCTACAAGAAGATCATTTCTTATGTCAAGTGAATAAGAAAATATATCCAATTGACCTTTATGCCAATTGTGGCTTTAAATATGTAATATACTTACTTACATGTAACTTATATTTTTTTCAATATGTAGGTAAAACTACACGTACAGTCAGGACACGCTTTAATGAACATGTCAGAGATATAAAAAAACTTTAGCAAAGATTCTACTGTGGCAGATCACTTTAATAGTTTTCATTTAAGAAATAAAGCAAATCTTTCCTTACAGGTCATAGATATTGCCACTATACCCTTAAGAGGTGGAAATAGGGACAAAATATTAGAGAAATAATAATTATTTTGAATTTTAAAGTTATGTACACGTTCCCCACTGGGTATGAATAGGGAATGTGATGTAAACTTTTTTTTATAGATAACTAATATCACTATCATTGTGTCAGGCAGTTGGTATATATCTCTATGTATATTTTTGCATTTCTATGTGTGTATACTCATATATCTATTTCTATTTGTGTCTACTTATTAATAATAATATTGTCATTGTTAATACTATAGTCATTGGTTGACTGTTCACTGGGTTTATTAAGTCCATAATATCATATAAGTGTATGCAATGTGTCAGGGTACACGTAAATGACATATATATATATATATATATATATATATATATATATATATATATATATATATATATATATATATATATATATATATATATATATGTAAATAGGACAAGGGAATGTGTTTATGTATGAAACCATCTTTTTATCAGATATTACTAAAATAGGGTTGAAATTCTGATGTCAGGATTTGATTCACAACCCCCATGATTTGAATACACATCTCAAGACTTAAATACAAGCAGGATGTCTAAAGAAACTTCAAAAGGGGACATTTGCTCCCTAGCCAAATACAAACTTCAAAACATTTTTTTTTACATCACCACTTGATGAGATCTTTTTCAAACAAAGATAAGCATGGTACCTAGATCAGGATACTACTGCCTGTGGTGAGAGGGACGCTGAGTCTGTAATCAGCAGTGAAAGGCTGGTCAAAATCATAGGGAAATGGTAATTAGCACAGGCTTGTTATATGCCCCTAAACATCAAATACACGTCTGTATTGCTAGCTAAACAGAAAATATGTTGTATTGTGACTTTTTACAACTACTCGTAAAATGATCTCTGCTGTTTATGAAGACAACATCCTGGGTTCATAAGCTAGATAAACAGGTAAAATTCTGACTACATAGTGATTAGCATAGATTTGTTAATTAATTCTGTTGTATATTGAGACAGTAAAAAAATTGGCTGGCAAAAACATATGTTATAGTGTAACTTTGAAATTTACTAAAAATACAGCAAATAAACATATTTGAATGTATGCTTCAGAATGTATTGAATATAGACATTTGGGAGATTGTCTAATTTTCTAATATTACATGAGTAGTTGCTAAGCTTGATAGTATAAAATATCTTAGCCTCTGTATTTTTAAGAATATAAAAAGAATATTTGTGGACCTAAAAAGAAATGATTAATAACACTTATTTTTTATTTCAGATGGACCATAGACAAGATTCATGCATGCAAAATTTGTTGATGTAAAACATGCTGTATTTCAGTGAATACATATATAACAGATGTATAAATGCCATTAATTTCAGAATAATTAGCAGTATTAATTTGCTTTAATATAGTATGATGTTGGGGACACATGATGTTTCATATTGAAATAATCAGAGACATGATATGATGCTGCCCCATCTATAATTAATATTGTTAGTGATTGTTGCAGGAAGTTATGGTCTAATGAATAACCATTTCATAGAAATAATGAATTGTTAAAAATGTTGGATAGTAAATGTATTGCTGTGTTGTTGTCACGCTGCCCCCGGTGTTATGATGCGAGAATTACAGCCAGAAGGCTTTTTGGCGGTTAAAAATGAAATTTCCAAGGGCCAATCTGATAAAATTTCCCAGGTAACCAATAACAAAGCAGGTTTTCCGAAAAGGGCCTCCCATATTCTCACCCATGATGGAAACACATATAAGCTTAATGCAAGACAGGAGAAGGACAGATTCTGCTGAGCTGACTTGTAACTGGTTTGTTGGGCGTGAAGTACCATTACTCTAGCAAAGCTGGTCTACCTTTTCACACTGATTGCAAAATATACTTATTGGTATTTCTGAGGTGAGATTAAACCTGCTGAGAGATATTGGATATCGATTGGTGTTCATCCTTGTAAAGTATTAAAAGATTGTTGATAGATTGAAGAGAGCAATTTGTGTTTTAAACTGTATTTCATAGTCTTGAATAGCTCTTAGCTTGCCTTTTGTATGCAAAACATTTAAAGCAAACATTCATTGTTGCTGTATGTAGCAGACTTAAGAAATAAATTGTATTTTAAAACTGATATCCATAGCCCTGTATAGTGTCAAATTTGTATCTTGTAGGCTAAGTAATTTATCTGTGCAATTTCTGATGTTTTAAATTAGAATTGTGTTAGAATAAAGCGTGGGTAAATAGCTGAGTATATTACTTAGAATCTCATTGTGTTAATTGAATGAAAGGCTATTGTAAATAAGGCTAGTTTTAAAGGTAAACTTTTATGAGCTTTGTAAGAAGTATAGCATATCTTAATAGTTTTTAAACTTAATAGTTTTAAACATAAAAATTTTTTCCCCATAGGAATCAATGGGGCTGCGTTACGGAGCTTTACCCTCCATTATTGCAGGTGTTAGGCTTTTTTTTAGCTGGCTCTCCCCATTGATGTCTATGGGGAAATCGTGCATGAGCACGTAAAACCAGCTCAAAGCAGCGCTGGTACTTGTGTGCGGTATGGAGCTCAATGCTGCCATATTGCCCATCAACGCCGTTTTTGGAAAACCTGTAATAGCAGCGCTATTAAAGGTGAGCGGTGGAAATAACTTGCAAGTTAGTACCGAGCCACTCATAATGAAAAACTCGTAATCTGGCCGTGTGTTAGTTATGCAAAATTAAGGAATGGTAATTAAGGGATTATCTATCTTTTAAAACAACAAAAATTCTGGTGTTGACTGTCCCTTCAATTATCTATATAGCAGACTCCTCTTAGTAGGCGTATATTAAGCTGATATTTGAGATGGACAGCAGTAGAGAGTAAGGAAGGAAGAAGAGAAAAAGAGTGGGGAAAAAGAAGACAAATGAAGAAAGATAAAAAAGGGAAAAGAATAAAAATCTAAATTCTATTAAGCTCCTCCTCCCTTCCAATAACTGTAACAGTAACAGTGTGATGGGGCAGAGAGACAGCTCTGCAGAAAGTAGCGCCCGGTGGGGACTAGTGAACCCAAACAATGTGGGGAAAAAAAACTTGGGGAGGATATTAAAATGCATGCCCCCACACCAGTAGGAACAGTATAAATCAGCAAACATAATACAACACAAGTCAAGAACATGTTAAAGGGCCATGATACCCAAATGTTGAAACAGTTGAAAGTGATGCAGCATAGCTGTAAAAAGCTGACTTGAAATTATCACCTGAACATCTCTGAACATCGCCACACGCTTCCTCCTGCAGCTGCCAGTCTGGGTCTCCTGTGGCGTGAATCCTGCCCAAGTATAGGTGTTACTTAATGTTCTCCTGGGTGTTATTGATTCGTATGCTGGATTGTTATTTTGTTGCTGACCCCTGCTTGTCTGACCACTCTGCCTCTTTAACCCTTAACTGCTGGGTTGATACTGCTGCTGAACTTTGCTTGTCTGACCACTTTGCCTCTTTAACCCTTAACTGCTGGATTGATACTGCTGCTGAACTCTGCTTGTCTGACCACTCTGCCTCTTTAACCCTTTACTGCTTGATTGATATTGTTGCTGAACTCTGCCAGTCTTGCCACTCTACCTGTTAACCCCTATCTGCCCTGGATTGCTTCACTGTTGCCAAACCCTGCCTGCCTGACCATCCTAGTGGTTTACCCCTAGACTAGCTTATTGTTGCCGAACCCTGCCTGCCTGACCATCCTAGTGGTTTACCCCTGGATTGCCTTACTGTTGCTGAACCCTGCCTGCCTGACCACCCTAGTGGTTTGTCTCTGGTTTCCTGCCTGTTGCCGCCAAGGACTGCCCTGCCTGTGGTGAGTGCCTTTTATCTCATCTTGCAAACCTACTCTGCTCTGGGATATTCCCTATCATTCCAGCTCAATGCCGGGATAACAAGACTACTGGCCAAGTTCGGTCTGATAGAGGAGTATCCCACGAGCATTACATTATACTTGGGCCATGGAGCCAGATGAGGTGGCATGAGCAGTTTATCTTCAGGGACAGATGTTGGGAACCCATACCACACAGTTGCAGAATATGGATTCCAAGCTAGAGGCTAAAACCGCTCTCAACTCTCTTTACTAGTTACATCGAGGAATACCGTCCCTGTTGTTGTACCGCCAGTCTCTGCTCCTAGTACTGCGGCTTCTTCCTCTGCTTCTGGAAGTATACCCCGGATACCATTGCCTGACAAGTATGAAGGTACTACTGATTGCAGGGGTTTTCTTAACCAATGCAGACTGCACTTCCGCAATGATCCACACACCTTTTAGTCTCACCAGTCAAGGGTCACCTTTATCATTTCCTTACTGAAAGACAAGGCCCTAGCCTGGGTCTTTCCCCTTTTGGAACAGAACACTCCACTCCTGCATGATGCTGATGCTTTAATTTCTGCATTATCTTCTGTCTTTGGGACTTCTGGCCGTACCTCTGCTGCAGAATTTTCTCTCCTAGACCTCCACCAAAGCAATAGAACTGTGACACTATTCACCATCGAGTTTCGTACCTTGGCACTTGAAACCACTTGGGATGGCAATGCTCTCAAGGTATCCTTTAGGAGGGGTCTGCATGAACACATCAAAGAAGAACTCACTTATCGTGATGTTCCTTCTTCTTTGGATGACTTTATAATGCTTTGTATCAGTCTGGACTCTCGCTTCCAGGAAAGACAAGCCGAAAGAGACAGAACTAGGAGAGTGCTTCCCTCCCGTACTCCTATTCGTCCGAGTTCAGCAGTATCCTCTACCCCTTCAACAGCTCCAGTTACCCCAGTGGAGGAACCCATGGATCTCTCCTCCTTCAAACCTTCAGAATCTGAAAGACAGAGAAGAAGGAGATTGAGACTATGCTTTTATTGTGGGTCTAACACCCACCAACTTAAGGACTGTGACCTTCAGCCGGGAAAAGACAATGCTTAGGGGATAAGCCTGGGGTACCTCTAAGCATGATCACTACTAAATCCCCTCACTCCACTCAGATTCTGGTACCTGTAACCCTTACCTTTCTCCAGAACACTGTCCACACTCAAGCCTTCATTGATTCAGGGGCAGCTGGAAACTTTCTGGATCACCATTTTATGATTCAAGCTGGCTTACCTCTTCTGCAGAAAAGACATTGTCTCAAAATAACTACTCTGGATGGCACCCCCCTTGGTTCAGGGTTGATCCATTTTGATTCAACACCATGGAATCCTGACTGTGGGAGTCCTTCATACTGAACAGCTTCAGTTTGAGGTCATTCATTCTCCAGCACAGCCTGTCATCCTTGGTCTTCCTTGGCTTCATTTACACAATCCACAGTTCGACTGGGCTGAAGGACAACTGGCCCCCTGGGGTGCCTCCTTTGATCACCAAGCTCTATGACTCGCACCAGAATGCTCACTTCTTCACCAAGTTAGAATTACGTGGGGCATATAATCTGATCTGTATCTTCCCAGGCCACGAATGGAAGACCGCCTTCGACACAAGATCAGGGCATTACGAATACTTTGTAATGCCATTTGGGTTATGTAACGCCCCTGCAGTCTTCCAGGCATTTGTCAACAATGTCTTCCGTGACCTCCTCAATCGCACTGTCATCGTCTACCTGAATGACATCCTTATCTTCTCTTCCCCTCAGGAAGAGCATCATAAGCATGTGAGACAGGTACTTCAACATCCCAGGGACAATTCTTTAGTAGCAAAACTAGAAAAATGTGAGTTCAGATCCAGTTCCTTGGCTATGTCATCTTGAAAAAAGGTTTTGCCATGGATCCTGCTAAAATCACCACAGTTTTAGAGTGGCCCCAGCCTACTTCATTAAAGGAATTGCAGAGGTTCTTGGGTTTCTCCAATTACCGCAAGTTTATAAAGAACTTTTACCAAACAGTCGCTCCACACTGAACTGACAAAACGGAACAAAGACTGATAACATTGGCCTCCTGAAGCCATAAATGCCTTCTCTCATCTGAAAAAAGCCTTTTGTTCTGCTCCTATGCTCCGCCATCCTGATCCTGACCTACAGTTCACTTTAGAGTTTAATGCATCCGAGATAGGGGCTGGAGCAGTTCTAACCCAAAGGGATCCTTCAAACTCCAAGTCGCAGCCTGTAGCCTTTTTCTCTAAACGTTTTACTCCTGCAGAGAGGAATTATGATGTGGGTAATTGTGAACTCTTAGCCATTAACATGGCTTTGACTAAATGCCGTCATTGGTTGGAAGGTACCGCTAATCCAATTCAGATTCTCACCGACCACAAGAATCTGACTTACCTAGAGACTGCTTATTGACTCAATCCTCGACAGGCCAGGTGGGCCTTGTTCTTTTCCCTTTTTACTTTGTGGTCTCTTATCTTCCTGGGACCAAGAACAAGAAAGCGGACGCCCTTTCCCATCAGTTCCCTCACTCAAGTGACTCCTCTGAAGCTCCTATTGAATACATCCTACCTCCCTCCTGTGTGGTTGCTCAACTAAATACCACCCTTCTGCAAAGGTTGCAATGTGCACAGTCTATTATACCTCCTGGAGTCCTCCTGGAGCCTCCGATATCCTTTTTGTACCTCTGAACCTATGCACCCCTGTGCTATCCTGGGCTCATGATAGTAAACTCTCAGGACATTCTGGTTTGACTAGGACTTTTAAGCGTCTTTCCCAACACGTATGGTGGCCTACTATGAAGTCTGACATTCAGGATTATGTGAGAGCCTGCACAACTTGTGCTGCCAACAAAACTCCCCGATCCTTGCCTCCTGGCTTGCTCCAATCATTGTCCATTCCCAAACAACCATGGACACATATAAAAATGGACCTCATTGTAGACCTTCCTCCTTCTGACCACCATACTGTTGTCTCGGTTGTGGTGGATCGCTTTTCCAGACTGGCTCATTTTGTACCCCTGACCAAACTGCCTTCTGCCCAAGAATTATTGTCTCTTTTTCTCTTGCATGTGGTACGACTTCATGGCATTCCTGTGAATATTGTTTCTGACAGAGGTCCACAGTTCATCTCTACCTTTTGGAGAGCCTTTTGTAAGTTGATTGGAACCACTGTTTTCTTGTCTTCTGGCTATCATCCCCAGACCAATGGACTAACTGAGAGAGTAAAACAGGATCTTGAAGCCTATCTTAGAGCCTTTGTCAACACTTGCCATACCATCTGGTCTGAGTTGTTGCCCCTGGCTGATCTGGCAAGAAACACTCATTGGCACTCTTCTCTTAAATGTTCTCCATTTCAAGCCGCAGCAGGGTATCAACCTTGTGTCTTCCCTCTTTGGGCTCAGTCCACTGGGGTTCCTGCTGCAGATCGACACGTCACTGGACTCACCACTCATTGGCAACATATTCGCTCTCAGCTACGTTCAGCTGTCTCTAGATATAAGAAGTTTGCTGATTGTCATAGAGCTTCTGTACGTGCCATCCCAGTGGGTGAATGTGTTTGGCTCTCTACTCAACACATTCGTCTACGTCCACCCTGTCACAAATTTGTTTATCGGCCCTTACAAGGACTGAAAAGACTGTCTCCTGTTGCCTACAAAGTGGCCTTGCCCAAAACCCTACGCATACCCAGTGTTCCATATCTCACTATTCAAACCTTACATCAAGAATAGATATACCCAGCTCCAAGCTCCTCCTCCTCTGCTCCTGGTCCATGGTAACCCCGAATATGAGGTAGCTAAGATCCTGGACTCCAGATATAGCTGCAGACAACTGCAGTATCTGATACATTGGAAGGGTTACTCTGTGGCAGATCGTTCCTGGGTTCCTGCCCGTGATGTGCATGCTCCATCTCTGGTATCCAGATTCCATACTGCTCATCCTTTGAGGTCGACTCTGGTTCCAGGAGGGAACCCTTGAGAGGGGGGCTGTGTCACACCCCGCCGCTCTAGCTGTTGCTAGGGACGCGGCACCTGCTGTCTGCTCGTTGCCTAGGGGGCAGTCTGCTCCTCTCTGCATGCGGTGGTGATGTCATCACCGCACGCTTCCTCCTGCAGATGCAGGTCTGGGTCTCCAGTGGTGCAAATCCTGCGCCTATGTAAGTAACTTCAGTCCCACCTATCACTTCTCAGGTATAGGTGTTACTTACTGTTCTCCTGGGTGTTATTGATTTGTATGCTGGATTGTTATTTTGTTGCTGAACTTTGCTTGTCTGACCACTCTGCCTCTTTAACCCTTTACTGCTTCATTGATATTGTTGCTGAACTCTGCCAGTCTGACCACTCTACCTGTTAACCCCTATCTGCCCTGGATTGCCTCACTGTTGCCAAACCCTGCCTGCCTGACCATCCTAGTGGTTTACCCCTGGTTTACCTTACTGTTGCCGAACCCTGCCTGCCTGCCTGACCACCCTAGTGGTTTGTCTCTGGTTTCCTGCCTGTTGCCGCCAAAGACTGTCCTGTCTGTGGTGAGTGCCTTTTATCTTATCTTGCAAACCTATTCTGCTCTGGGATATTTCCTATCATTCTCGACGCCAGGATAACAAGACTACTGGCCGAGTTCAGTCTGATAGAGGAGTATCCCACGAGCATTACAGGAGGGAGGTAGTATAGCGGTATACTATCTTTGAGGTCACAGCAGCAATAGATGGAATTAAAATTAAAAAAAATGTGCTGGGAGAGGTTTTTGACAGACAACCATTAGTAGACACAAAGATGTAATAAACTGATAATCCTTCAAAAAAAAAAAAAAGATACAAGGTAATCACAAAGGTAAAAAGTATATTATCAAAGGCAATCAAACAGATCACAGTTCCGATGCAAGGAAAGGCAGGGAGAGATATCGGTAATTAAAATAGTATATATTTATTAATGCTTACATTAAAAAATGTTTCACAAGGCACAGCAAACAAAAAGGACTACGGCTGACGCGTTTCCTGCCTTAGCGGCAGTTCATCAGAGCTCTGATGAACTGCCGCTAAGGCAGGAAACGCGTCAGCCGTAGTCCTTTTTGTTTGCTGTGCCTTGTGAAACATTTTTTAATGTAAGCATTAATAAATATATACTATTTTAATTACCGATATCTCTCCCTGCCTTTCCTTGCATCGGAACTGTGATCTGTTTGATTGCCTTTGATAATTCTATTTGTGTCCTACGGGTTTTTGGAGAGCCCCAGCAGCGCCGGAGCTTGGAGCAGTCTCACACCTTGCACTAAACAGGTGTGTCACAGAGGCAGCACGGTAAAGCCTACCACTCACAGAGAATTGCGACGCAAATTTCAAGCTACTTGCCTGATTGTAAATTTGGACTGCAAATACAGGTACTTCCATTCTTATGGTGGGCTTCGGAAAAGTGTGGTGAGTCCTTTTGTGTTTTTATTATTGGATGTTACACGTATTTACAAATTGGTTTGGTGTTACCCGCAACTGTGGGGTTCCTGTGTGGAATGTTTACACCATCTAAACACTGATTATACTGCTGATTATGGACACTGATTTCAAACAAATTTTTCCACGAATTCCATGTTGATGTCTAAAAAGTATATTAATATAACTGTTGGTTATGCAAAACTGGGGAATGGATAATAAAGGGATTATCTATCTTTTAAAACAATACAATTTGTATTGTAGACTGTCCCTTTAAGCTTGCTCTGTGGAATAAAATGAAGCTGAATTTAAATCTCATTAAATCTGTAAATAGTTGTCATCAAAACAAATCTGCTAGGTGTTAAAACAGTAAAAATTACAATTATCTAAGGGCATATGTTACCACACCCAGGTCTCTCGTCTCTAATATAACATCTGCTTCAATTGCAAAACAAGTTACATTTTAAGCAAATCATAGAGTGTCTCTATCAATGGCAGAATTAAAGGTAATCAAACGAGGTCTGCTAGGATTCCAGTCAGGAGCAGCTGCACATAGGACTCCTTAAGATTTTGGTGGAGCATTGCTATAGTAGATCTTTTTCTTGCTGTGGGCTAGTTATAGGGCTTGTTGAAAACCATCCATAAAGGACCTTCACTGTAAATGGGTGTAAGAGAACAGGTCTGGAAACAGCTGTACTCCTGTAAACTCTCCTTACAGGACTTGTGTCCTCATAGATTCTCTGAGAAGCTTCTCTTTATAAGAATAGTAGTGTAAGTGATCAATAGTGTTGTGAGGCTTATCAGATGTCAGGCTTCTAGGTCTAACAATCCTATGGGTAAGATCTATGTGGCTGTCATCACCTAACTGAGGTCCCACAAAATGCAATAACTGCAAATAATTCTACCTCTGATCTGGAGTTAGTTGCTCAGGTAATACTTAAAATATGTGTTTAAGTTAAATATTTGTAGCTGGATCTTGGTTCAGCAATTCATATGTAGAAAGGCTGAGAAATAAATATCCAGCAAGTAGTTTAGCTTAAACAAATTACATGCAACTATTAGGCAATTGGTTTGTCTCAGGAAAAGACTCTGAGATATTTTCAATAGTGTTTAGTATATAAGGCAAAACGATTGCAAGAGATGAGTGTATAAACTTAAGATTAATTGGTATAAGCACATAAGATAAAGGTAACATCAGATAACATGAGAAGGACTCCAAGCTTATAGCTGCTTAAGATGCTGGATACTAAGTATACTTTATACAGTATGGCAAAACAGATAGCTCACAAACAGCTATGACGACAATAAAGTCACAGGTTATGACAGTGAGATCAAGTGGCGGATTATATCCGACAATGGACTACAGCAGATGGCTTCAATCCGGAGATAATCTGTAGGAGGAAAGTTAATGTACCTCTGTTTGTTCCATGAGTGGTCAGAGTAACAATGGCAATCCGGCGTTCTGGAAGAAGGTGGGAGGAGTTGAAGCAGCTGAGCTGTAAGAAGCTGAGAGCAAGTGAACACCCTGAGCAGAAAATGCAAATACTGCTGCGAGTGAGTTCAATATCCTTAGCAGAGACAGGTGCAATTATGATTACAGGCTGACTTGTATAGGTAATAGCAACAATAATCAAGCAAAAACTAGAGGGGAAAGGTACGCTTAAGTAGGCAAAAGGAGGAGGAGTGACCTTACAGTAACTATAACAGTAGTGAGGGTTACAGCATTTTGGTTGATAACACTAATTATGGGAAACGGCCCTATGTATTGATTTGCTAGTTGTTTGGAAGGTTGGTTGAGCTTAAGGTTCTTGGTAGATAACCAAACAAGATCTGATACTTTTTAAGGAGGAGGAGGCCTATGACGTTTATCATAATAAGTTTTTTATAAACTCTGTGCATTTTGTAAGTGTTTTTTCAAGTCCTGTAGAGTTGATTGCATGTTAGCAACTAAGGCCGATGAAGCTGGACAAGTTGAATTGGATAACATATTAGGTATAGTGGTGGGATTATAACCATAATTAGCATAGAAAGGACTATATTTACTTGATGTGCTGACTGAATTGTTATAGGAAAACTCAGCTATCGGTAGCAAATCATACCAATTTGATTCACTCGCTCAGTGAGTCCATTCGTTTGCGGATGATAAGCAATGGCTACACGGGAATCTATTTTGAGTAACCGACACATCTAATTCCAAAAGTTAGATGTGAACTGTGTCCCGCGGTCTGTTACGATTGTTGTGGGTAAGCCATGAAGTTTCACAATTTGGGAGATAAATACTTCTGCTGTCTTTGAAGCTGTAGGTAAACGTTTTAGAGGTAAAAAATGAGCCAATTTCGTCAGATGATCAACTACAACCAGTATTGTATTATGTGATTTGGATTTAGGTAACTCAACTATAAAGTCCATGGAGATAGTGCTCCAAGGCCGTTCTGGGATGCTTAAAGGTCTGAGTAAGCCTACTGGTTTCCTGTGGTCTGGCTTATTCCTAGCACATACCTCACAGGTGTTCACATACTTATATACAGCTTTCCCTAAACAAGGCCACCAATAAGACCTTTTGACTAAATCTAGGGTTTTATTTATACCTGTGTGTCCTGCCAAGGGAGCATCATGTGTTTGTTTTAGTATGATTAATCACAATGAGGGTGGCACGTATCACTTATCAGCATGATAATATAATCCTGACATCTTTTGAATGAGTTGTGATAGAGGTAATTCTTTGTCTAAACATTGTTTGGTTAGAACCATGTTTCAATTGGAGGTGTCATTGCTATGATTTTTTATGATGGAATGATGGAGTAAGGAGTTGTTGTATTGGCATTAGATTCTGTAAGGCGAGATAAGGGATATGCCTTGGTATTTCATTGTTCAGGTCTATATGTGATGATGAAGTCAAATCTGTCCAAGAAAAGTGACCATCTTACTTGCCTTGCAGAAAGGGTCTTGTCTTCTTCAGATATTCCAGGTTCTTGTGGTCCGTATAGATGATGAATGGGGTGGAAGTTCCCTCAAGTAGATGTCGCCAGGTTTCCAAGGCTGATTTGATGGCTAATAATTCTTTGTCTCCCACAGTATAATTGTTTTCAGCTGAAGTCAGAGACCTTGAATTGAATGCTACTGGAAGTAAAGTAGAATTTATACTTTCCTTTTGAGATAAAATAGCTCCTAATCCCAAATTAGAAGCATCTACCTCTAGGACAAACTGTTTAGAGTGATCAGGTAGTCTAAGGACTGGTGCAGTGGTAAATTTAGACTTTAAGAACTTGAATGCATCCTCAGCTTCTGATGTCCATGTGAATTTCTTCTGATTACCCGTTAACCTAGTGAGAGGTCTTGCAATGGAAGAATAATTCTAAATAAATTTTCTGTAAAAATTTGAGAACCCTAAGAACCTTTGAAGAGCTCTTTGAGTAGTAGGACGTGGACAATTAATTATAGAAGAAACTTTGTCAGGATCCATCTGAATGCCCTGTGGTGAAAGAATGTAACCTAGAAATTTAATGGTGTGTTTGTGAAATTGGCATTTCTCGAGTTTGGCATATAACCTGTAAATTCTATGACGAGACAGAACCCAGCGGACATGTTTTATGTGTTCAGTGAGATTTTTTGAATATATTATAATGTCATCAAGGTATACTATGACGCAGATGTCCATCAAATCCCTAAAGATGTAATTAATGAAAGCCTGAAATGTTGCAGGGGTGTTACATAAGCCAAAAGGCATAACGGCGTATTCGTAGAGACCATATCTTGTTCTAAAGGCGGTCTTCCATTAATCCCCCTATCTTATTCTAACTAAATTATATGCCCCTTTCAAATCAAGTTTTGTATAGTTAGTGGCCTCATTTAGTCTTTAATTGGTCTGAGTGACCCATCCTTATTTTTTACAAAAATCCTACTGCAGCAGGGGAAGTTGATGAACTTTCCTCATAATACAAACATTTTACCATAAGGTATGTTGGATCCTGGTAGGGTATCGATTGGGCAGTCATACATTCGGTGTGGTGGGAGGTTTTAAGCCTCTTTTAAGTCAAACACATCATTAAAATCTTTATAAGTGGTTGGGTATTGAGTATCCATATGTAAAAGAGCTAAGTGTGAGAAAAATGTCTCAGTGCAGAAAGTTGAAGGAAAGGTGATCTTGTTAAGTGACCAGTCTATGCTAGGATTGTGTTTATGGAGCCAAGGAAACCCGAGAATAATACTGTGGATACAGGAAGGTATGATATCAAAAGTAAGAAATTCCTTGTGCCCAGAAGTAAAAGAGACAAGTAATGGTACAGTATTGTGTGTGATGGGGCCTTTCAGGTAGTATGAACCATCAATTTGTTTGATCACGCTAGGTATTTGATTTAATTTTACGAAGGTTTCATCAATAAATAAGCCAAAAGCACCGGAGTCAATCATAGCTTCTGAGTTGATGAGTTGTTGATCCCACTGTAAAGACAATTCAAATGAACAGTGAGTTATTAGGTTTGTGCTATGGAGTAATTGAATAGAGGATGACTTACCCTTATTCTGAGGGGCAAAAGAGGGGCAAGTGGAGGCTGCATGTTCATTGCTTGTGCAATAAAGACAGAGCTTTGCTAGTTTCCTCCTTGCTTTTATGGTTCCAATCTCCAGGTATTGGAGGCGGTTGAGGTGTCATCTTCTCAGTTTAGGAATAGGTAGCCTTCTTGGGATAGTAATCAGTTTGGGATTTCTCAGCCTTTCTTTATCGATATCACCAATCCATAGATATGCAGATCTTTATTAGTGCTTCTAAGGAATCCGGCATTTCAATGCGAGAAAATTCATCCTTTAGGGCATCTGACAGACCAATATGGAATTGATTCTTGAGACTGAGCTGATTCCATTCCGAATCAGTAGCCCACATCTGAAATTCTGCCACATAGTCCTCGACTGGCCTTTTCCCTTGTTTCGGGGCTCTAAGATTGTTTTCAGTGGTTAGCTGTTTATTAGTGTCCTCATATAACGTTGCCATATTACTGAAAAAGTCCTCAACTGAATTAAGGATATTATCATTATTCTCATAGAAACGGTGAGCTCAAACTCTGGGTTCTCCTTTTATATATGATATTATGGTGCATACCTTGACCCTGTCTAAAATGTAGGTCTTAGGTTTCAGTGTGAAATACATGAGACAGGAGGTTTTAAATTCTCTGAATTCTGAACGCTTCCCTGAGAAAATCTTAGGTGGATTAACTTGTCGTTCTGGTGCCTCTGAAGGTTTACCGCGCATTAAATCCTGAACTAAGCCTTTCAGTGTTTGATTTTCTTTTTAAAGTTTGGTAAGACCCTGTGAAAGTATGTCCACTTTTTGGTTTAAACTTGCGATATGATTGGACATTTCTATTGGATCCATAATTATGCATGTAGAATCCAATAGTATTCTTGGCTTGATTATACTGCAATAACTGCAAATAATTCTACCTCTGATTTGGAGTTAGTTGCTCAGGTAATACTTAAATTATGTGTTTAAGTTAAATATTTGTAGCTGGATCTTGGTTCAGCAATTCATATGTAAAAAGGCTGAGAAATAAACATCCAGCAAGTAGTTGAGCTTAATAGTTACACAATTACATGCAACTATTAAGCAATTGGTTTGTCTCAGGAAAAGACTCTGAGATATTTTCAATAGTGTTTAGTATAAAAGGCAAAACGACTGCAAGAGATGAGTGTATAAACTTAAGTTTAATTGGCATAAGCACATAAGATAAAGGTAACATCAGATAACATATGAGAAAGGACTCCAAGCTTATAGCTGCTTAAGATACTGGATACTAAGTATACGTTATACGGTATGGCTAAACAGATAGCTCACAAACAGCTACAACAACAATAAAGTCACAGGTGTAGTTCAGAAGCTGATTCTATATTGATCTTACTTCTTCCGCAGGTTATGACAGAAAGATCAAGTGGTGGATTATATCCGACAACGGAATACAGCAGACGGCTTCAATCCGGGGATGATCTGTAGGAGGAAAGTTAATGTACCTCTGTTTGTTCCGTGAGCGGTCAGCGTAACAATGGCAATCCGGCGTTCCGGAAGAAAGTGGGAGGAGTTGAAGCAGCTGAGCTGTGAGAAGCTGAGAGCAAGTGAACGCCCTGAGCGGAGAATACAGATACTGCTGCGAGTAAGTTCAATATCCTCAGGAGAGACAGGTGCAATTACGATTGCAGGCTGACTTGTTAGCATATAGGTAATAGCAACAATAATCAAGCAAAGACTAGAGGGGAAAGGTACACTTAAGTAGGCAAAAGGAGTAGGAGTGACCATAAAAGTACAGTAACTATAACACAAAAGCCCGAAATAGTGCCAATGCTAATTTTTTCATTTCTTGGCAGAGGACTGACAATGTTGTTGCATCTGTATGCGGTCTTCAATATCAGCTAGTTTGGCTTCCAGTATGGCAACTAGGTCCACCACGTTTTGCATATAACCCAATGAGCATGATCTACAGTTAGATCCTCTTATTTTTTCCCAAAGTATCAATGTGCTCACTGATTGAGGAAATGTCTCTCTTCAGGTCTTCAAATGACCTCTTGAGCTTTACTAACCTCTTCTTTAGAGAGTTGTGTTGCTTATCTAGATGTTGTTTAAGCGATTTTTATGTGTAATTTTAGAGTTCAGATGAGTCACCTCTGTGGTGCTCAGAGGACCATAAGCCTGGGCTATGTCCCTCACTGTACAATTGAGCAGAGCCAAGGTCTTGCTCAGGATGAGGTTGGAAATGGTCAATAACAGTCCTTTTAGCAGCAGGAGTGGATTTAAGTTTATTTTTGGAGTGCTGCGACAAGTTGAGCTTCAATGGGTTCTGGAGAATGCAGCCTTTACCAGCATTAGTATAATAGATCTGTGAATATAAGTGTCCAGACCTCACAACAAAGTTACTCCCACTGATGAGAAAGAACAAGAATTGCAAAATATATATCTGGGGCCAGGAGCAAAAATAAAGCTTCAATTACCAGCCTCAGGAGCACCTGACATGCAGGACAAGCACTCCACGAGTGGTTATGCACTCGATCTTCAATGCACGCTAACAGAACTGCTTCTAAAGTGAACAGTAGGCCTCTCTACGCAACAACTGCAGCGCTAACACTAGATGGAGCAATCATATGCCTTAAAGGAACAGTCAAGACCAAAATTGTTATATATTAATATTAATATACTTTATAACATTGAAATTTTAAAATTGCAGACTCTTATCACATGCTTTTCACAACAGGATACTGCTAGTTCATGTGAGTCATATAGATAACATTGTGCTCATGCTCATGGAGTTGTGGCTGACACTGCACTAATTGGCTAAAATGCAAGTCAATAGATAATAAATAACTAGCCATGTGATAAGGGGGCTGTCAAATGAGGCTTAGATAAAAGGTAATCACAGCGGTAAAAAGTATATTAATAGGTCAGTAAGAATGGGGGCATGTCCGGGCGGCGGCCATAACAGGGTGCATAAACTCCAGTTCCCGATTAGACAATCTGCCAGTTATCTGCCAATATTAAAAGCATCCTTACTAATAAGAGCTGGTAAATTATGCATAACTCACTACGGTACTGAAAGACACCCTTATTTGCTAGCCACACACTCAGGAGCGCTAGACTGGACTGTTGGCAGTCAAGGTGGCGGCCTAGTGTCAGACTTCAAGCAACCCCCCCGTTACCCAGGTAGAGCAACAGAACTTGAGTTACTTATACTTGGCTTCATAAATAATGCTGCATTGTAAAATTTGGAATAACCAGCTAACTTTGAGACAGAGAAGGCACCAATATTCTTTTAACGTTGATATTGCGCAATTTCTTCCCCAAATATGGCGTCTGTAACAGAAAGCATACACGCAACAATCGCAGGACTTTATCTCCTACGCTTGAACAAATTCGTGCTGGATTTCCCAATGGCACTTGAGGTGGCTTCTTCCACTGCTGACAGCTCCTGCAAGACATCTAACTCAACAGCACTCCCACCTCCGCAGATGTGCTCTGGGTAAAGTTGCCTGGACACTGATAGGGAGACCCGAACACAATCTAATAGTTTTGTACTCTGCAATCCCCATCTGGAACTTAATGAATACCTACCTGAAATGGGATAGGTGGATACCCATATTTACCGGGTGAGAGTCACTAAAGAGGTGTATGTTGCTTTGGATAGGAAGCATGTTTGTGGAGACTTGATGGACAGTTCACCAGAGATAAAGCTTATTATAGTTTCTTCCACGAGGGTTACTCTGGAAAGGCTGAAGAAAAGAGCAGACATTCTCAGTGTTCTAATTCTTTTAGCCCCATGGTCATACTACTTACTAATCGATATATACTGGAAGACCAGAGTGGGCTGAGGAAGGAGTCCTTAAAGATGCAGGCTATAGCTTACCGGACACTACATTTAATTTTGTGTTGCGTGTGTTTTATTTCTCTAGCTTGCTAACATTTAATAATCATTACTAAACAATTGCCTCAATGATGCTTATTAGCTGATATTTCTCTGATATGTATAGGTATTAGTAATACCTCTATTGTTCGGTGTACACATCTTGGCACTTTCATATTATTATAGTTAAAACATTTAAGAGATATAGATCACAAATATTGAGTATGTCAAGGTTATTGTTTCATGTATAAAAATAAATACAAGCTGTTAGTGTGAGGAATCATATTGAACTAAAGAGCTACATCCAGGTCAGAGGTAGGAACAGGAAACAGGAAGTATAAGGCAATGCAATATTACCATAAACAAACAAAGTCACAGTATTTGCATAATAACTACATAACATCTCCCCTTTTTACATTCAATCCACAATATGCTAACAATTTACCTAAAACAGATCCTGAACAGTCTTAAACATAACATACTACATTACTGGTAGATACACTTCAGATTGTGTCTATCTGGTGGTCTTGAAACTCGACCACTATGCAAGGCCACAGGGATTTTGCCTGGTTGAAGCTGTTCAGCTCCAGAAGGTGTTAAGGAGCTGCCCTCTGTCCCTGTTGGTGTGTTTGGCACGGAAGAACTTGCTGGTATAAGAGGCTGCATTATGGCATCCTCATTGTATCCTTCTGATATGACAGCAGTATTGTCTCTGCCTTGCTTATGTGGTCAAGTAGGACTAGGTGCATTGAGAGCCTCGGAATGCTCAAGTGCCGGATGCTTATAGGTCTGTGTGGTGAGACTGCCTTCCACATCCACAAGATATGAGCGAGGAGCAACCCTCTGAACACAGATATCTAGTCTCCAGCGACGAGTCCTGTGACCAGGGAGCGGCTTCATATGGATTGGCTCTCCAATACTTAGTTCAGGTAAGTCTTTGGCAAACACATCGTATGTCAGTTTGGAGATCTGTTTTCTCCGTCGCAGCTTCTCCAGTACCCCTGTTACCACACAAGGTTCAAGTAATTTATTTGCCACTGGCAATGAAGTCTTCAGCCTCCTGAATGGCTTTCCATGGGTCATTACCTTCATACTTGGCCTTTAGCTTGAGGGTGCCGCGGGGAAGAGGTAAGATGCTCAAACCCCCAATCTGTCGAGAACCGTCTGAATTGCTCACATGCAAACTGAGGTCCATTATCTGAGATTACCCTGTCTGGATGTCAATGACGTGCAAACTGTGCTTTACAACACTTGATTGTAGTTTCAGCAGACAGGTCGGGAAGGAGCTCAATCTCCCAAAAGTCAGAATAGTGATCGATTAGTAGAAAATCTTGCCCAGCATAATTCAGTTAATCCATGCTTACAAATTACCAAGGCCGTGTGGGCAGCACATGTGACATCATGGGTTCTTTCTGTTGTGCCTGCGCATATTCATTGCATGCTGAACAACGGCTAACAAAGTCTCTAATCTCATTTTGCATGTTGGGCCAATATATGGTATCTCGTGCCTGTCTATAGCATGCTTCACCACCAATGTGACTGGCATGAATACGCGTCAGCATCTCTGATCTTAATGATTTAGGAATAATGACCCTTGACCCCTTGTACAGTACACCATCCTGAATAACGATTTCATCTCGGAAAGTCCAATATTCTCTTACAATTAATGGCACTTCTGCTTTTGAATCTGGCCAGCCATTCAGAAGAACATACTTAAGTGCTTGCAAACTCTCGTCAATTTCTGTGTGCTGTCTTATCTGAAGCAATTGTTGGTCTGTAACGTTTAAATAGTCTGAATGATTAATCTATGACAGGACATCCAGGTCCTGTTGAACATTGCAAACTGTGTGTTGTGCACTCCCAGGTGTACCACTTGCCGCTGTAGCTCTGCTAAGAGAGTCACTAATGTACATTTCAGGTCCAGGTTTATAGACAACATTTAGGCAATAATTTTGTAATGTGAGCAACATGCTCTGTAGATGTTTTGGTGCACACAAAAGTGGTTTCTTGAAAATAGATATCAGAGGCATATGGTCAGTTTCTGCAGTGATCTTGTCACAACCATAGAGGTAGTGATGAAAGCATTGGCAGGCAAACACAATACTCAGACATTCCTTTTCGATTTGTGCATAGTTTTGCTCAGTAAGGGTCAGTGCCCTTGAAGCAAAAGCAATAGGCTGGTCAGCTTGCAATAGGCAACACCCTAGTCCACTTTTGCTTGCATCACTTTGAATAGTTACAGGTTTTGTAACGTCATAGTACTTCAGGACAGGTGTTTCAGTGACCAAACGTTTGATGTCCTGCACTGCATTATCATGCTTAGGAAGCCAATGCCAAACTGCATCCTTGTCCAGAAGCCTTCTCAACGGCTCACAAACCTCTTAGAGGTGTGGTAGGTAGGTAACAAATCCTATAAAGCGCTGCAGGGATTTCACATTAGCCGGCCGTGGCATATCCAGTATAGCTCTGATTTGTTCTGGGTCAGCCTTCAAACCCTCAAAGGATAGTATGTGTATAGGATAGTGGTGATAGATGGCGCAGGTCTGTTGAGTAATTTTTCTCTAATGAATGAAGAGAAAAAGGCTTGAAGTGTATATAAAAGCCAATTAATAATGGTGCAGTATACTCACTACGTAAGTTGTATATTGTCTACTGATCTGGAGTGTGATGTCAGGTGGCAATAATCCAAAGGATTCTAATATCAAATGACAATCTTCCAGAAAGTATCCAAGGACTAGACTGGGAGTGAGATGGAAACTCAAATGAAAAAGTATCCAATTTACAATAATAAATATGTAGTAACTTACTCCATATAAAAGGAGGACCCGGCCGTCACAGCAAAAAAGATGGTAACAATCTTTCAGCTTAGGTAAAAAGGTTTATTTGCTCAACGCGTTTCAACGTATTTCATGTCTTTTTCAAGAGCAGAAGTTAAAAACAAGTAAAACAAATGATGAGTGTGTTTGCTGTGGCAAATGGGACCGGTATATATACAGAAATTCAAATGTTCCAACCTCCTGTCCTGCACAGGAAATTGAACTCACAAGATATAAAGTTTCTAAATAATGTGTATCAATATCAAACCTAATGTATGTATTTGATAAAACTATAATTAAAAATATGCCGTTGAATAACTTTAAATCAAATTTAGATGAAAAATAATGTGGTTCGGTATTGATACGAATTTTAACCAATCAGAGTGCATATGCAATATATTAACCAATGGAAAAGTTCGTAATGTAAAGTCCTCAAACGAGTAGTGTGTAGAGTGGAAGTTCCGTTTTAGGTCTGATTGAGGTCATGTGGTATTTTCATCCAATCCAGGGCGAGCTGTAGTAGAAAGTCTATAGTCCGATGATGTTAACGGAGAAGTTCCCAAACAAGTCCGTGTTTGTTATATCACGTGGTAACGGAGAAGGTGTCCAAGATGACGCTTACGTGCAAGTTCTAACTAATATACAAAAATCATGAGGATGTTCTATGGAGAAGAGAAAAATAAATAGTAACCAGCAATTGTTCTTGAATAAATTTACAAAACCGTAATATTGCATGTTAACAGAAAAAATAATAATATTCCCTAATAATAAAGAAGAAATATAAACTAACATGTGTATTGCAGTTAACCTAAAAGTTTCATTTTAGCAGTAAAAAGAATAATACAACTTCACAGTGAAGAAATTCTATATTTTATGTGCACAACATCCCTATTACATGAACTATTTATTATCGATTTTAAGGAAATACAACCTGTATTTCAATTTATTGCATAATATATTAAAATTATATATTAAAAAGAAACTGACATACATGCATATCGTGTGTATCACAATGCCCTATATGACCTGATATCTCATATCAGAACATGATAATAAAATATACCACAGTGACTACTATATTTAACACCTTGTGTTTGTATTGACAATAAATTGCCTGTGTAAAACAAAAATTCTTAAAGAAACAGTACACATTTAAATTCTTAAAGGAACAGTACATTATTAGAGGTGTATACCGAAAGTGTCAATAGTGTGAACTTACAATTATAAGCACTACAATAAAGATTAATTAATCTAGAAGCTTTTTCGTGTTGAATGTATTCTGAATATTTTTAGAGTTTTATTAATTATTTTTATTTTTAAAGGGACAGTACATATTTCAATGTCATTATGCAATGTATCCCAGTGTTATAAAGTGTGAGTGTATAGACAATTATATGTATAGCAAACAAACATATTCAAAGGAACATGATATTATTTTATAATGTTGATAGTTTTAAAATGCAATTAAGTGTGTTGTTGTGAATAGTGTATAATGTCCTAAATGAAAAATACTGTGAAAAATAAAATAATATCCTAAATGAAGATTGCTAATTCAAATGACTTTATTGATACTTCAGTAATATGTCATATCCTAAACAAAGGCTGCTATTCTGATATCTTTATTTAGGCCCCAGTGGTTGTATGTTCTCAAAGTATGTATCCACCAAAGTTCTCTCCTATCTAGTTCTTCATCAAGTGTCCCTCCCCTCTAGTGTGTAGATACTCTCTCTATACCTAACCAAAGAAATTTTTTTATATTGAATTCTTGACATGAATTACAATGCAAGAGTATTCCATGGTCTTCATGTTTTTCTCTATTTTATTTAGATGTTCTAAGATACGTATTTTTAGAAACCTCGTTGTTTGTCCTAAGTATTGGATCTTGCAATTGCATTGTAATAAATATATGACATTAGTTGTTTTGCAAGTGATGAAATGTTTAATCATGAATGTTTTCCCTGTAATAGACGAGGTAAACGACTTGTTGTGTACCCTTTTGGTGTAGTTACAGCCCTTACAACGGCCACAGGTATAGAAACCTTGTAGATTCGAGATGAATAGGGGCATTTTGGGAGTCATGCCTTTTATTAGTGAAGGAGCTAGTTTTTGTTTGAAATTATTGCCTTTTCTGAAAGTAATTTGGGGTCTATAAGGTATATTTTTTTCTAAAATGTCATTGCATTGTAACACATGCCAGTGTTTTTTTATGATGTTCTTATAGCCATGCAGGATGATGTTGGCTATCATGTCTAATATATGTATTCATGTCACATTTCTTAAAAAAAAATTTTTGTGGATATAACTCCCTCTATAACTGAGATGGATAAATCTAAAAATGTCGCTTCTGTTTCATGGATTTCAGGGGTAAGTATGATGTTCATATTATTATTGTTAAGATGGGAAATAAAAGACTGTAATGAGTGTGAATCACGCTTCCAAATGCATATTACATCATCAATGTATCTCCGCCATGTCACCAGATCCGCCCCAAGCATGTCATTAGACCATACATAAAGGTGTTCAAAGTGGTCCGTGTAAATATTGGCATAGCTTGGGATGAACCTGGTGCCCTTGGTGGTTCCACATGTCTGTAAATAATGTTTATTATTAAACCTGAAGAAATTGTGACTTAACATGAATTCTCTCAAACAAAAACAGTTAGGAGCACCAAAAAGCGAGTGAAAAACAAAATTTATTTACAGTTATTTTAACAAGAGGGTTAGTTAACCCCAGGGTAAGAGTGTGTTCACAAAAAAAAAAAAGAAATACAGAGAACAAAAAGGCTGACCGGTTTCGGCGTCTGCCTTAATCCTAGCCTGCTTAAAATTGTTTGTAAATTCACAATTTAAAAACCCACCTCTGTGTTTCAATTGGGTGTGGAGTACACACCTTTAAAGTAGTTAACCAGTGTTAAACATCAAATCAATTTAATTTGTTCAGACACCTGATTTCCCTACTGACTCACTGCTAATAGGTGTGGCGATGTCGGATCAGCCCTCCTAAAGTTTTAACTGTAAACTTTTCAATGCTGTCACCCAAACCGCATAAAAATGCTCATCGCCACGTCTATTCAACCAGTAAAAGTGGTATTTATCATCAGACATTTTGCTTATATAGCCAAAAATTGCATTTGTATAATCTCATTTATATGTTTACATATCTCAGTGTATTGAACGCTCACAGATCCCTTGCATTCTTTAAACCTTACCACATCTTAAAAAGGAAAGAAAGAAAAGTTACCTGGGACCGCCTGGGTCCGAAGCTACTCACTGACTGATAGTGTATGTATCCTCATAGCAAGGGATGCGGTTTCAGCTATTCAGATTACGTGTGTGTTTGTTTGTTTACTAGAGTGACGTATAGTTCACACCTCTAGTTACGCCCTATAGGCTTGCGTTCCCCTCAGCTGCCATAGCTATACTACGCCTCTTCCTCGAGTGATGTGCGCGTAGGAGGTGTGTCAAATAACCCCTATTTCTTGATGAACGGATTTGCTAGTGGGACTGCTCTAACTTAATACCCTCACTTGATTAGAGTATATTTATCCCTAGTGGGTATGACAGGATCACTCGGACCTGGAACCATGTTATACTTCCCCTAACGAGAATACCAAACTGTACATAATGCGAGTGCTTCGCTGCGGTGGATCAAGGCTCGTCATAATATTACGTTTAAACAGTAATTTCTATCGTTACAAATACGTTAATGAATTAGATAAGTGAATGGAATGTGTATGAATACTATGTTGCTTCACTCCCTGATACCTCATTATAAACATCTGGATATAGCACTTGAACCTTGAAAAGACAACATGTAATGAATAGCTATAATAAAGTACATCCTCTCTAGTGTATGTTCATGATCAGTATAATAAAGTGGGGAGTGGAGGGGGAAAAACGGGGGGGGGGGGAATGGGGAGGGGGAGTTAGGTATAGGAGGATGAGGGGAAATAGAAAAGTTGGGACTGGGCCTGAGGGGTAAGAAACTGCATCTACCAAAAATTAATTAAATCAAACTCTGAGTTTAGACCCTCTGGAGACCTGGTTCTCAACCGAAAGATCCAGAAGGCCTCCCTCTCACCCAGTTTTCGGGCTCTATCGAGCCCTCTGTTTTGTACTGGGACCTTCTCAATGATGGTCCACGAAAAGTACCTGGGATCTTTTTGGTGTGTCACCGAAAAGTGATTGATCAGAGGCGTAGTTAGCTCCCCTGCTCTTATATCAGCCAGATGTTCCTTTATTCTAACTCGTGCCTCTCTGGTCGTTAGACCTACATACTAGAGGGCACAATGTGTAAATGAAATTAGATATACCACGAAGTTTGACCGGCAATTTAAGCACAGTCTCTTCTGGAAGGTTTCACCCGTGACTAGGGACCTAAATGAATCTCCCACTACCACTCTCTCACACGCCTTGCAGGAAAGAAAATTGCATCTATAAGTACCATTCAGTCTTAACCAGGTCGAGCCATTGGTTTCTTCCTGTTTCAGTTTAGTGGGGGCTATTATGTTACCTATCGTTCGATTCCTTTTGTAAGCAAATCGTATGCCTTCATTCACTATATCTTTCAATGCATCATCAGCCAAGAGAAGTTGATAGTTATTTTTGATTATCTGGCATATCTGGTGGTACTGCCGTGAATAATCAGTTGTAAATTGAATTCTACTACCTTCATTTAGTTGTTCCCACCATTTCCTATCTTTTCTCCTGTTCCTGTTTTTGTTCTCCGGCTTGCTTTTAGATTGTTCTAGTAACCTGGCCCTGTCCATTCTGCTGACTAGATTTCTTTCTCTAGTGACTATCGACTTTTGGTAACCTCTTTCTAGCAACCTAGTTGTAAGTTCATCTGCTTGTTTTTCATATATGTGTTGACTAGTGCAGTTTCTTCTTAAGCGAATAAACTGCCCTCTCGCTACCCCTTTGAAAACCCTCCTTGGATGGCAGCTTGTTGCATGTAGGAGTGAGTTACCTGAGATCGGTTTTCGATAGGTTTCAGTCATAATTTTCTGACCTGTCTGGCCCTTCAGTGTGATATCTAGGAAGTTGACCGTATGTTCCTGAACCTCTGAAGTGAAACTGATCCCTACCTTTTTTTTTGGTTTAAACTCTTGATAAAGTCTTCTAGATCATCTCTCGAACCCTTCCAGATGAACAAAAGGTCATCTATGAACCGTTTGTACCACACTATCTCCTGCCTGAAGGGGTTACGTTCTCCAAAGATGTGGGAGAGCTCCCACCAACCCATAAATAGGTTGGCATAAGAGGGGGCAAACTTGACCCCCATTGCCGTCCCACGTTTCTGGAGAAAGAACTCCCTCTCAAACAGGAAATAGTTGTGGGTAAGAAGAAACTTGGTTATTCTTATAACATACTCAATAAATGCCTGATTCCCTGTATACCATCTGGAGAGAAAGAATTCTAAAGCCTCAAGTCCCTTTTCATGAGGTATAGTTGAATAAAGAGACTTAACATCAACAGTTAACCAATGATAATTGCTTTGCCAAGTTACTTCAGTAAGTAAATTGAGGACATGTTTTGTGTCAGCTAAAAAGCTCCAAAGGGTATTTACCATTGGCTGCAGGATGTCATCCAGCCATTCTGAAAGGTGTTTAGTGAGTGAGCCAATCCCGCTGACAATTGGTCTCCCCTGGACATTATCAGTAGACTTATGTACTTTCGGTAGGTGATTAAACACCGGTATAGCTGGATTCTGTACAAGTAGATACGTTTTAGTTTCCTGATCAATAAAGCCCAGATCTACCCCATCATCCACCAGGGAGACCAATTGTTGCTGGAATGACCTAGTGGGGTCCTGTTGTAGTGTTTCATAGTCTGTTTCTGTTCTCAGCTGCCTCCAAGCTTCTTGAACAAATTTGTTTCTATCTTGAACCACAATGGCTCCGCCCTTATCAGCAGATCTTATCACCAAACCCCTGTTGCTGCTATCTAGAGCCTCCTTCTGTCTGCGTGTTATATTAGATTCCTGGCCCCTTTGCGTAGTGTATTGGAGCCAAACTAGATCACCTTCCACTCTTTTTTGGAATTTCTCCAAAAGGGGACCCCTACTTTGTAGGGGGTAAAATAAAGATTTGCTCTTTAATTTTGGAGTACTTAGACTCCTGACCTCTTCCTCTTCTATCTCCCCTTGGAGAGATTCCAAGACCCTAACATCACATAGTTCCTGAAAATTCATGGCTGCGCTACAAACCCCACTCTCTATCTCATTGTCTGTGGAACGTGGACTCTCATCTGATTCGTGGTACTCCCTTGTTTCTAACTTGAAATGCTTCTTAAGGGTCATATTGCGTATCATCTTGTTAACGTCCAAAAGGGTCTTAAATAGGTTAAAGTCCATAGTTGGTACAAAGGTTAGACCTAAGCTCAGAACCTCCAATTCAAATTTATTTAATACATAACTTGACAAATTAATAACATTTAGTCCCTGTAGTTTCCCCTCTTTCGTCCTCTTCTTTGGGGATGATTGTAATGAGTGTGAATCACGCTTCCAAATGCATATTACATCATCAATGTATCTCCGCCATGTCACCAGATCCGCCCCAAGCATGCCATTAGACCATACATAAAGGTGTTCAAAGTGGTCCGTGTAAATATTGGCATAGCTTGGGATGAACCTGGTGCCCTTGGTGGTTCCACATGTCTGTAAATAATGTTTATTATTAAACCTGAAGAAATTGTGACTTAACATGAATTCAATGGCCTTAACAATGAATCCCAAAAGGGAATCTGACAAATTAGGATCTTGTTTTAACCTCCATTCAACCGCTGATATTCCTTTTCTATGGTCTATTATGGAGTACAAGGAAGTAACATCCATGGTGGCCCAATGGAAACTTGGTTCCCATTTAATTTGATTGATTATATTGAGAGAATGGGTGGTGTCCTTCAAATAGGATCTAGAGTTTTTTTGCATAAGGCTGTAATAAAAAATCAATAAAGGAGGACAAATTGGCAGTTAAGGAATCAATCCTGCTAATTATGGGACGCCCGGGGGGATGAAATGGATTTTTGTGCAATTTGGGCAAGAAATAAAAAATAGGCATTTTAGAGTCAGTTTTGTGTAGAAAACAGAAATCCTGCTCAGATATAATCTCTTTATCCAAAGCTTGAATACGAACTTCATGTAATTCTTTGCAAAATTCTTTTTTGGGGGAATGGCCAAGAACTTTATATGTGTTTTCTTTTTTTTTGCAATAAATCTTTTTATTAATATCAAGTGAGGTACAGTTACATGAAATGGCAGTAAAATTAAGTTTCTCGTTTACATTCTGAAATTAACAACAAACTCAAATAAAGGATATAAAAGGGAGTATTGCGGAAGCAAAAATACCTAATATTGCACAACACATCGAATTGAATTGACACACCTCACCATTACAACAATAACATTGAGAGATATAGATACATTAACGTTCTTATTGAAGACTTACCACATCTCAGTTCAAACAGCTTCCAGTAACGCATCATAATCAGCCATAATATAACAACTCGACACAGCACAGATCCATGAAACTCATGGGTCTTGTTCCCAAAGAAATAACACATCAGCAATAAATTCTTGTTTACCATTATATGTGTAGTGTATTTTTTCTAATTCTAAGATATAACCCACCTCTCTCAGCCACATTTCATATGATGGAACTACAGCCTTCTTCCAAAACCTGGGTATCAGGCGCCTGGCACTGTTGAGCATAATCTGCAGTAATTTATTCCTATATAAACATGGGATTTTTGGTATATCGCCCAGCAGGACCATGTTAATAGAGAGTTTGATATTACCCCCTAGGGTTTTAGTTATCTTTTCGCTAATAGCGTTCCAGAATGTGAGTAGGAGCGGGCAGGACCACCAGATATGGGAGAGGGTACCGGTCTCACCGCAATGTCTCCAGCACTGGGAGGAAGAATTGGGAAAAATGCTATGGAGTCGGTGAGGTGTTAAATACCAACGGGACATTAATTTAAAATTCATTTCTATCAGTATCAGTGATATAGATGCTTTTTTGTTTTCTCTAAAAATACGGCACCACTGGGTATCTGGGAGGTTTATGCCAAGCTCCCTTTCCCATTTAGTAATATGCACCATTTTTTTAGTGGCTCCTTATAGAGGGGGACGTGCACAGTGACTCAAAGGGGGAGAGGGGTCTAGTGAGGTTTGTTCTATATGGACTGCTGAATATGGCGTGCCTAATTTGGAAATAGGGAAACCACAAATGGAATGGTGGGCCTAGGATTTGTCCTATATCTGCTTGTGAGCGTATTACCCGGTTATGTAGTAAGGTGTGTGCTGGAATATTAGAGAGGGAGCCTGCAATCATAGGTGTTTGAATAGTCTGGGGTTTTAAGAAGAGCGGGTTATTAAGTAGGGGGGTGAGAGGGGATACCTGCGTGGATATATGCCTGTCCATTATCAACAGTTTATCCCAAATACGCAATGTGGTTGCTATATAATAATTGTTCCATATCTCTGGTGGTCTTGATTTATCTGGGATCCAGCACTGATCGCCCAAATTAGTCCCACCCGCTAGAAAAATTTCCATCTGCACCCAAGGCTTTTCAGGTTTATATGTGTTTTCATCAGACAATATTCTGTTAGCCTCCTGTAAATAAAACTCCCTATCAATTACGACTATTCCTCTGCCTTTATCAGCTTCTTTGATTACAATGTCTTCTCTTTTATTTAAATTTTTAAGGGTTTCTGATTCTGACTTAGTTAAATTGTAAAACTTTGATTGTTGTTGCATATTTTCTATGTCTTTAAGAATTAGTTTACCGAAAACATCTATACTCGATCCTTTACAATGACTGGGGTAGAACTTGGAAGGATTTTTTAATTTAGATCTGGGGTCAGGTGGAATATAACAGAGTGTATCTTTTTTAGCAAAAAAACTTTGAATGTGAGGTTTCTAATAAATTTTTGTGCAACTATAAATAACTGAAATGTGTTCACCCCTTGTGTAGGTATAAATCTAAGGCCCTTAATTAGAACTTTTCGTTCTTGTTCAGTGATTATTTTTGAAGATATTATGTATATCTATTCCATTTGTCTTCTTCTCCTGTGTCTTTTTTCTACCTCCTCTTACCCCCCTATATGATCTGGTGTTCTCTCCGTTTTCTTTTGATTGGACCTGTCTGTCGGATTCATGTTGTAATTGACCTGTCCGTCTAACCGTGGTGAGTTTGAGTATGTTGTGGTCCTGTTTTGTGTCTGTCTCGATTGGACTCGGTTGGAAAAGGAGGTGTGTATTCTGATTCTGATCGATTATTTTGTCTTGTGTCATTGTTGTGATGATGATTTCTATTTTGATAATTGTTATAATTATTACTTGTGTCTTTAAAGGTATAATTATTCCTATAATGATCTCTTCCATTATACATGGAATTGTTATGTCTTGTGTGATTACTATATGTGTAATCTTCCTTGTATCTGGAATCATGATTAAAATTGGTACCAGAATTTCTATTGTAATGTGTCTACCCTTTATGTGTATCTCTGTATGTTTTTGAATGAGAGTAAGTCCTATTTTTCTCCCATGGTTTAGTGTTAGATAAAAGTCTCCCCCTATTTTGGGAGGGATAATTGTTTGTTGATTCTGATAAATTTGAAACAGCTTGACCCTGGGTGTTGGTATTAACTGATTGGACTTGTAAATATTGTGTTCCATTATTAAAATCATCTTTATCTATAAGGTATTTGTTGTATTTGGAATCCCCAATCTGTTCATCTAATTCCTTAGCCCTTCTTTTAATTTCTTCAAATTTTTCACTACAAGCTTTGTTAGATAAAAATGGATCTAATTCGATTTCTAGGGCTGTAATTTCAATTTCAATATTTTTTAAATTTATTTCTTGGGATTCATATAATAGACTAACAAGTTCAGTAGAGCATTTGTGTAAAGCTGCATTCCATTTTTCCATATTTTGTTATCATTTATTCCAAAAGCAGGGACTTTATATACTCTTAGACCCCTAGATACAATCCCTTCATTTACGTATCTACTTAGAAAGGTGATTTCCCACAATTTTTTAGTTTCTTTGGAATAAAGTTTTTGTAACTTATTAGTAATAGTTTCCCAATTAGAAATGTCTTGATGATTATCTTTAAAATTACTGTTGTATTTATTTTGTTGTGCTGCCCTCCAATCATTTAGAGTGTTCTTAGCCATGTAGGAGAAAAAGCAATATAAAATACAACAATGTACAGAAGTGCAAGATGGAAAAAACACACAATATTCTGTAACAAATGAACTAAGAACTGATACTCTCCTTTAAATTAGACCGCTGCCTTCTTGCAGTCTCTCCTCAGTGACTGTATGGAAATAGGTGATAGTGGTGATATATGGCGCAGGTCTGTTGGGTCATTTTTCTCTAATGAATGAAGAGAAAAAGGCTTGAAGTGTATATAAAAGCCAATTAATAATGGAGAAGTATACTCTGTAAGTTGTATATTATCTGCTGATCTGGAGTGTGATGTCAGGTGGCAATAATCCAAAGGATTCTAATATCAAATGACAATCTTCCAGAAAGTATCCAAGGACTAGACTGGGAGTGAGATGGAAACTCAAATGAAAAAGTATCCAATTTACAATAATAAATATGTAGTAACTTACTCCATATAAAAGGAGGATCCGGCCGTCACAGCAAAAAAGATGGTAACAATCTTTCAGCTTAGGTAAAAAAGGTTTATTTGCTCAACGCGTTTCAACGTATTTCATGTCTTTTTCAAGAGTAGAAGTTAAAAACAAGTAAAACAAATGATGAGTGTGTTTGCTGTGGCAAATGGAACCGGTATATATACAGCAATGCAAATTTTCCAACTTCCTGCCCTGCACAGGAAAGTGAACTCACAAGATATAAAGTTTCTAAATAATTTCTATCAATATCCAACCTAATGTATGTATTTGATAAAACTATAATTGAAAACATGCCGTTGAATAACTTTAAATCAAATTTAGATTCGGTATTGATACGAATTTTAACCAATCAGAGTGCATATGCAATATATTAACCAATGGAAAAGTTCGTCATGTAAAGTCCTCAAACGAGTAGTGTGTAGAGTGGAAGTTCCGTTTTAGGTCTGATTGAGGTCATGTAATATTTTCATCCAATCCAGGGCAAGCTGTAGTAGAAAGTCTGTAGTCCGATGATGTTAACGGAAAAGTTCCCAAACAAGTCCGTGTTTGTTATATCACGTGGTAACGGAGAAGGTGTCCAAGATGACGCTTACGTGCAAGTTCTAACTAATATACAAAAATCATAAGGATGTTCTATGGAGAAGAGAAAAAGAAATAGTGACCAGCAATTGTTTTTGAATAAATTTACAAAACTGTAATATTGCATGTTAACAGAAAAAATAATAATATTCCCTAATAATAAAGAAGAAATATAAACTAACATGTGTATTGCAGTTAACCTAAAAGTTTCATTTAGCAGTAAAAAGAATAATACAACTTCACAGTGAAGAAATTCTATATTTTATGTGCACAACATCACTATTACGTGAACTATTTATTATCGATTTTAAGGAAATACAACCTGTATTTCAATTTATTGCATAATATATTAAAATTATATATTAAAAAGAAACTGACATACATGCATATCGTGTGTTTATCACAATGCCCTTTATGACCTGATATCTCATATCAGAACATGATAATAAAATATACCACAGTGACTACTATATTTAACACCTTGTGTTTGTATTGGCAATGAATTGCCTGTGTAAAACAAAAATTCTTAAAGAAACAGTACACATTTAAATTCTTAAAGGAACAGTACATCATTAGAGGTGTATACCGAAAGTGTCAATAGTGTGAATAGTGTGAATAGGAAAAATCCTATTGGCTGATGCAATCAACCAATAGTATTGAAGTTCAATCCTATTGGCTGATCCAATCAGCCAATAGAATGCGAGCTCAATCCTATTGGCTGATTGGATCAGCCAATAGGATTGAACGTCAATCCTATTGGCTGATTGTATCAGCCAATAGGATTTTTTCAACCTTAATTCCGATTGGCTGATAGAATTCTATCAGCTAATTGGAATTGAAGGGACGCCATCTTGGATGACGTCACTTAAAGGAACCTTCATTCGTCTTTAGTCGTCGGCCGAGAAGGATGCTCTGCACTGGATGGATGAAGATAGAAGATGCCGTCTGGATGAAGACTTCTGCCCGTCTGGAGGACCTCTTCTGCCCGGCTTGGATGAAGAATTCTGCCCGTCTGGAGGACCACTTCTGCCCGGTTGGGTGAAGACGTCTCACGGTAGGGTGATCTTCAAGGGGTTAGTGTTAGGTTTTTTAAGGGGGGATTGGGTGGGTTTTAGAGTAGGGTTGGTTTTGTGGGTGGTGGGTTTTAATGTTTGGGGGGTATTTGTAATTTTTTTTTACAGGTAAAAGAGCTGATTACTTTGGGGCAATGCCCCGCAAAAGGCCCTTGTAAGGGCTATTTGTAATTTAGTGTAGGGTAGGGCTTTTTTTTTTATTTTGGGGGCTTTTTTATTTTGTTAGGGGGATTAGATTAGGTGTAATTAGTTTAAAAATCTTGTAATTATTTTATTATTTTCTGTAATTTAGTGGGGGGTTTTCGTACTTTAGATAATTTTTTTAAAATTGTAATTAATTGTATTTAGTTTAGGTAATTTTTTTAATTATAGTGTAGTGTTAGGTGTAATTGTAACTTAGTTTAGGTTTTATTTTACAGGTAAATTTGTCTTTATTTTAACTAGGAAGTTATCAAATAGTTAATAACTATTTAGTAACTATTCTACCTAGTTAAAATAAATACAAACTTGCCTGTAAAATAAAAATAAACCCTAAGCTAGCTACAATGTAACTATTAGTTATATTGTAGCTATCTTAGGGTTTATTTTATAGGTAAGTATTTAGTTTTAAATTGGAATAATTTAGTGAATTGTATTAATTTTATTTAGATTTATTTAAATTAAATTTAAGTTAGGGGGTGCTAGGGTTAGGGTTAGACTTAGATTTAGGGGATAATAACTTTATTATAGTGGTGGCGATGCTGGGGCGGCAGATTAGGGGTTAATAAATATAGGTAGGTGTTGGCGATGTTAGGGCCGGCAGATTAGGGGTTAATAATATTTAACTAGTGTTTGCGATGTGGGAGTGCGGCGGTTTAGGGGTTAGTATGTTTATTATAGTGGCGGCGATGTCCGGTTCGGCAGATTAGGGGTTAAAAAATGTATTATAGTGTTTGCGATGTGGGGGGTCCTCGATTTAGAGGTTAATAGGTAGTTTATGGGTGTTAGTGTACTTTTTAGCATTTTAGTTAAGAGTTTTATGCTACGGGGTTGTAGTGTAAAACTCTTAACTACTGACTTTAAAATGCGGTATCAGTCTTGACAGGAGAGGGTCTACCGCTCACTTTTTGGAAGACTCGTAATACCGGCGTTATGCAAGTCCCATTGAAAAAAGAAGATACGCAATTTACGTAAGTGGATTTGTGGTATTTCCGAGTCTGGCCAAAAAAGTGAGCGGTACACCTGTACCTGCAAGACTTGTAATACCAGCGGGCTTTAAAAGCAGCGTTGGGACCTCTTAACGCTGCAAAAAACAAAAACGTTTTAGGCTGTAACTCACAAAGCTGTGCTGTATCTTAAAGCTGCTTTGCTCCAAGCAATAGGCTCAGTCCTGATTCTAGTTACTTCTGACACCATGTTTCATGTATAGAAATAAAGACACTACAAGCTGTTAGTGTGAGGAATCATATTGAACTAAAGAGCTACATCCAGGTCAGAGGTAGGAACAGGAAACAGGAAGTATAAGGCAATGCAATATTACCATAAACAAACAGAGTCACAGTATTTGCATAATAACTACATAACAGTTATATGAAAAATGCTGCATATGAAACATATATAAGCCTGCTCTCTGTTTATATTGTTATTTTTTTTAAGCTATTCACTGCTGGCAATGGTCACTGTTCAATATTTACTTGAATAGGGAAGATTTAAGAATGGGATTATTATGCCTATTGATATATTATAAATGAGATCAGTGGTTATCAAGAATGCCTATTGGATTTGTTGTTGGTGAGCATCTCACAGTCTTAAGTAGGTAGAACAATGTATTGAAGGAGGGTTTTTTTTCTCTTTTTTTATATATACTTCTAACTAATGTAGGTTAAGCACCCCACAGCTAACATGCTCAGGCATAGCCTAAAAGATTTATAGTTTCCCAATAAATTTGAGGGTCTTTGGGTTATTTTTTACATCACCTTATTAAGAATAATATAATCTGGTTAATTATATTCCTGCTCCCAAGACGATATGATGACTTTTTGTTTCAGGAGCAGTCTCAATAGAGTGATATCTCATACAGATGCTTTGCAGTCCTGTTGCTAGCGGCCGGTATAGATTTGAAACTGGGAAACAATCCAGATATTTATTTTGTCCTGAGTACTCCTTATCTAACTATTTCCTACTTAGACTACATATTATTTTATTTGACCCAACAGTATACTTTCTAACTAAGAGCTGGACCTTCATAGCTTCTATCTAGGGTTGATATTAGAGGAAATTAATGTATTTTATGCATAGCCAATACATTATTTACTGCTATCTTATTGAAGCCCTACATAGTGGTTTATAGTTTCTTCATTTTGGCACACCAACCCAACTAAATATTATTCCATATACCTCACACTTTAGAAGAAACCTGTTAAAGCTTGAGTACTTTCATAATAATAGTAACCTGTGACCTACTATATTGTTGCTTGGGGAAGCTAATTGTGATATGTAAAATTTGGATGCCTCTATTATTTGTTCATAGTTGATAGTCCTTAAATATAATGAGGTTCACCATTTGGGACCCAAACGTGGTCTCTTTTGGTTTCAGATTATCAACTAAAGCTTTACATCTTATAAATTACTGGGAGGTCCAAGAGTGGCCTTGTGAGTCATTAAGTAAGTATAAAGTTTGACTGGCAAACAGTCTGCTAGAGTTTCGCGTTATGAGGGGTGCGGTACTAACTTGCACGTTATTGTCACAGCTCACTTACCTACAGCGCTGGTATTACAGGTTTTTATAGACCCAGCGTTAAAAGACAAGAAGTGAGCGTAGAGCAAAATTGAGCTCCATAACACATTTCAATACCAGTGCTGCTTATGTCAGCGGTGAGCTGGTTGTACGTGTTCGTGCACGATTTCCCCATAGACATCAATGGGGAGAGCCGGCTGAAAAAAAGTCTAACACCTGCAAAAAAGAAGCGTAAAGCTCCGTCACGCAGCCCCATTGATTCCTATGGGGAAACAAAAGTTTTGTTTACACCTAACACCCTAACATGAACCCCAAGGCTAAACACCCCTAATCTTACACTTATTAACCCCTAATCTGCCGCCCCCGACATTGCCAACACCTACATTATATTTATTAACCCCTAATCTGCTGCTCTGGACATCGCCGACACCTACATTATACTTATTAACCCCTAATCTGCCGCCCCCAACGTCGTTGCCACTATAATAAACATATTAACCCCTAAACCGCCGCACTACCGCCTCGCAAACACTAATTAAATACTAATTAAACAGCCAATAGAATGCGAGCTCAATCCTATTGGCTGATTGGATCAGCCAATAGGATTGAAGTTCAATCCTATTGGCTGATTACATCAGCCAATAGGATTTTTTCAATCTTAATTCCGATTGGTTGATAAAATTCTATCAGCCAATCGGAATCTAAGGGACGCCATCTTGGATGACGTGATTTAAAGGAACCTTCATTCGTTGTTAGTCGTCGGAAAGAAGAGGATGCTCCGCGTCGGATGTCTTGAAGATGGACCCGCGCCGGATGGATGAAGATAGAAGATGCCGTCTGGGTGAAGACTTCTGCCCGTCTGGAGGACCACTTCTCCCGGCTTGGATGAAGACTTCTCCCGGCTTCGTTGAGGACTTCTTGCCGCTTCGTTGAGGACTTGTCCCGGCTTTGTTGAGGATGGATGTCCGGTCTTCAGAACTGTAAGTGGATCTTCAGGGGTTAGTGTTAGGTTTTTTTAAGGGTTTATTGGGTGGGTTTTATTTTTAGGTTAGGGCCGCAATAGAGCTAAATGTCCTTTTAAGGGCAATGCCCATCCAAATGTCCTTTTAAGGGCAATGGCGAGCTTAGTTTTTTTTAAGTTAGGGTTTTATTTGGGGGGTTGGTTGTGTTGGTGGTGGGTTTTACTGTTCGGGGGGGTTGTTTGTATTTTTTTTTCAGGTAAAAGAGCTGATTTCTTTGGGGCAATTAGATTAGGTGTAATTAGTTTAAATATCTTGTAATTTGTTTTTTATTTTGTGTAATTTACGCCTAGATTTAGAGTTTTGCGTTAGCCGTCCAAACCAGTGTTAAGGGGTCCTAACGCTGCTTTTTACTGCCCACTGGTATTTAGAGTCAGTCAGGAAAGGGTCTAACGCTCACTTTCCAGCCGCGACTTTTCCATACCGCAGATCCCCTTACACCAATTGCGTATTCTATCTTTTCAATGGGATCTTCCTAACACGGGTATTTAGAGTCTTGGCTGAAGTAAGCATTAGAACTCTAACGACAAAACTCGAGCTGCAGAAAAAAGTCAGGAGTTAAGAGCTTTATGGGCTAAGGCCGGTTTATAAAGCTCTTAACTACTGTGCTCTAAAGTACACTAACACCCATAAACTACCTATGTACCCCTAAACTGAGGCCCCCCCACATCGCCGCCACTCTAATAATTTTTTTTAACCCCTAATCTGCCGACCGCACACCGCCGCCATATACATTATCCCTATGTACCCCTAATCTGCTTCCCCTAACATCGCCGACACCTACATAATATTTAATAAATAATAATCAGAGCAAGCATTTTGTTATCTGGCAAGTGTTTCTGTTACAATCCTTTAGACTAAAATCAGATGTTTACTAAGTTGACCAGTTTTCCAAGACACCATTTAAAGGGACATGAAACCCATATGTTTTCTTTCATGATTTAGAAAGAACATGCAATTTAAATAACTTTCCAATTTACATCTAATATCTAATTGTCTTCATTCTTTTGATATCCTTTGTTGAAAATCATATCTAAATATGCTCAGTAGCTGCTGATTGGTGGCTGCACATAGATACCTCATGTGATTGGCTCACCCATGTGCATTGCTATTTCTTCAACAAAGGATATCTAAAGAATGAAGGCGTATCCAAGCCACTGCCTCACCAGCCTCTGACGTCACTGCACGTCGCTGATATTTATCAACCCCTAATCTGACCCCCCAACGTCGCCGCTACCTTACCTACACTTATTAACCCCTAATCTGCCGACCGGACCTCGCCGCCACTATAATAAATGTATTAACCCCTAAACCGCCGCACTCCCACCTCAAAAACCCTATAATAAATAGTATTAACCCCTAATCTGCCCTCCCTAACATATTTGACACCTAACTTCAAGTATTAACCCCTAATCTGTGGATCGGACATCGCCGCTACTCTAATAAATGCATTAACCCCTAAAGCTAAGTCTAACCCTAACACTAACACCCCCCTAAGTTAAATATAATTTTTATCTAACAAAATAAATTCAATCTTATTAAATAAATTATTCCTATTTAAAGCTAAATACTTACCTGTAAAATAAATACTAATATAGCTACAAAATAACGAATAATTATATTGTAGCTATTTTAGGATTTATATTTATTTTACAGGCAACTTTGTATTTATTTTTACTAGGTATAATAGCTATTAAATAGTTATTAAATATTTAATAGCTACCTAGTTAAAATAATAACAAAATTACCTGTAAAATAAATCCTAACCTAAGTTACAATTAAACCTAACACTACACTATCAATAAATAAATTATCAAAACTATCTACAATTACCTACAATTAAATCAACTAAACTAAATTACAAAAAAACAAACACTAAATTACAAAAAATAAAAAAAGATTACAAGAATGTTAAGCTAATTACACCTACTCTAAGCCCCCTAAAAAAATAACAAAGCCCCCTAAAATAAAAATACCCTATTCTAAAAACATAATTTATGTAAGAACTTACCTGATAAATTCATTTCTTTCATATTAGCAAGAGTCCATGAGCTAGTGACGTATGGGATATACATTCCTACCAGGAGGGGCAAAGTTTCCCAAACCTTAAAATGCCTATAAATACACCCCTCACCACACCCACAATTCAGTTTAACGAATAGCCAAGAAGTGGGGTGATAAGAAAAAAGTGCGAAAGCATATAAAATAAGGAATTGGAATAATTGTGCTTTATACAAAAAATCATAACCACCACAAAAAAAGGGCGGGCCTCATGGACTCTTGCTAATATGAAAGAAATGAATTTATCAGGTAAGTTCTTACATAAATTATGTTTTCTTTCATGTAATTAGCAAGAGTCCATGAGCTAGTGACGTATGGGATAATGACTACCCAAGATGTGGATCTTTCCACACAAGAGTCACTAGAGAGGGAGGGATAAAATAAAGACAGCCAATTCCTGCTGAAAATAATCCACACCCAAAATAAAGTTTAATGAAAAACATAAGCAGAAGATTCAAACTGAAACCGCTGCCTGAAGTACTTTTCTACCAAAAACTGCTTCAGAAGAAGAAAATACATCAAAATGGTAGAATTTGGTAAAAGTATGCAAAGAGGACCAAGTTGCCGCTTTGCAAATCTGATCAACCGAAGCTTCATTCCTAAACGCCCAGGAAGTAGAAACTGACCTAGTAGAATGAGCTGTAATCCTCTGAGGTGGAGTTTTACCCCACTCAACATAGGCAAGATGAATTAAAGATTTCAACCAAGATGCCAAAGAAATGGCAGAAGTTTTCTGGCCTTTCTAGAACCGGAAAAGATAACAAATAAACTAGAAGTCTTTCGGAAAGACTTAGTAGCTTCAACATAATATTTCAAAGCTCTAACAACATCCAAAGAATGCAACGATTTCTCCTTAGAATTCTTAGGATTAGGACATAATGAAGGAACCACAATGTCTCTACTAATGTTGTTGGAATTCACAACTTAGGTAAAAATTCAAAAGAAGTTCGCAACACCGCCTTATCCTGATGAAAAATCAGAAAAGGAGACTCACAAGAAAGAGCAGATAATTCAGAAACTCTTCTGGCAGAAGAGATGGCCAAAAGGAACAAAACTTTCCAAGAAAGTAATTTAATGTCCAATGAATGCATAGGTTCAAATGGAGGAGCTTGAAGAGCCCCCAGAACCAAATTCAAACTCCAAGGAGGAGAAATTGACTTAATGACAGGCTTTATACGAACCAAAGCTTGTACAAAACAATGAATATCAGGAAGAATAGCAATCTTTCTGTGAAAAAGAACAGAAAGAGCAGAGATTTGTCCTTTCAAGGAACTTGCGGACAAACCCTTATCTAAACCATCCTGAAGAAACTGTAATATTCTCGGTATTCTAAAAGAATGCCAAGAAAAATGATGAGAAAGACACCAAGAAATATAAGTCTTCCAGACTCTATAATATATCTCTCTTGATACAGATTTACGAGCCTGTAACATAGTATTAATCACAGAGTCAGAGAAACCTCTTTGACCAAGAATCAAGCGTTCAATCTCCATACCTTTAAATTTAAGGATTTCAGATCCTGATGGGAAAAAGGACCTTGAGACAGAAGGTCTGGTCTTAACGGAAGAGTCCACGGTTGGCAAGAGGCCATCCGGACAAGATCCGCATACCAAAACCTGTGAGGCCATGCCGGAGCTACCAGCAGAACAAACGAGCATTCCTTCAGAATCTTGGAGATTACTCTTGGAAGAAGAACTAGAGGCGGAAAGATATAGGCAGGATGATACTTCCAAGGAAGTGATAATGCATCCACTGCCTCCGCCTGAGGATCCCGGGATCTGGACAGATACCTGGGAAGTTTCTTGTTTAGATGAGAAGCCATCAGATCTATTTCTGGAAGTTCCCACATTTGAACAATCTGAAGAAATACCTCTGGGTGAAGAGACCATTCGCCCGGATGCAATGTTTGGCGACTGAGATAATCCGCTTTCCAATTGTCCATACCAGGGATATGAACCGCAGAGATTAGACAGGAGCTGGATTCCGCCCAAACCAAAATTCGAGATACTTCTTTCATAGCCAGAGGACTGTGAGTCCCTCCTTGATGATTGATGTATGCCACAGTTGTGACATTGTCTATCTGAAAACAAATGAACAACTCTCTCTTCAGAAGAGGCCAAGACTGAAGAGCTCTGAAAACTGCACGGAGTTCCAAAATATTGATCGGAAATCTCACCTCCTGAGATTCCCAAACCCCTTGTGCCGTCAGATACCCCCACACAGCTCCCCAACCTGTAAGACTTGCATCTGTTGAGATTATAGTCCAGGTCGGAAGAACAAAGAAGCCCCCTGAACTAAACGATGGTGATCTGTCCACCATGTCAGAGAGTGTCGTAAAATCGGTTTAAAGATATTAATTGAGATATCTTTGAGTAATCCCTGTACCATTGGTTCAGCATACAGAGCTGAAGAGGTCGCATGTGAAAACGAGCAAAGGAGATCGCATCTGATGCGGCAGTCCTAAGACCCAACATTTCCATGCATAAGGCTACCAAAGGGAATGATTGTGACTGAAGGTTTTGACAAGCTGATATCAATGTTAAACTTCTCTTGTCTGACAAGGACAGAGTCATAGACACTGAATCTATCTAGAAACCTAAAAAGGTTACCCTTGTCTGAGGAATCAATGAAATGATTGGTAAATTGATCCTCCAACCATGAACTTGAAGAAACAACACAAGTCGATTCGTATGAGATTCTTCGAAAATGAGAAGACTGAGCAAGTACCAAGATATCGTCCAAATAAGGAAATACCAAAACCCTGTTCTCTGATTACAGAAAGAAGGGCACCGAGAACCTTTGAAAAAAATTCTTGGAACTGAGGCTAGGCCAAACGGTAGAGCCACAAAACTGGTAATGCTTGTCTAAAAAGAGAATCTCAGACACTAAAAGTGATCTGGATGAATCGGAATATGCAGATACACATCCTGTAAATCTATTGTAGACATATAATGCCCTTTCTAAACAAAAGGCAGGATAGTCCTACAGTAACCATCTTGAATGTTGGTATCCTAACATAACGATTCAATAATGATAGATCCGGAACTGGTCTGAAGGAATTGACCTTCTTTGGTACAATGAAGAGATAAAATAAAACCCCAGCCCCTGTTCCAGAACTGGAACTGGCATAAATACTCCAGCCAACTCTAGATCTGAAACACATTTCAGAAATGCTGAGCCTTTGCTGTGTTAACTGGGACACGGGAAAGAAAAAAATCTCTTAGCAGGAGGCCTTAACTTGAAGCCAATTCTGTACCTTTCTGAAACAATGTTTCTGAAACCAGAGATTGAGAACGGAATTGATCCAAATTGAAGAAAACGTAATCTGCCCCATACCAGCTGAGCTGGAATAAGGGCCGCACCTTCATAGGTACTTAGGAGCTGGCTATAGGTTTCTATAAGGCTTGGATATATTCCAAACTGGAAATAGTTTCCAAACTGATACCGCTCCTGAGGATGAAGGATCAGGCTTTTGTTCCTTGTTGTGAGGAAAGGAACGAAAAATGATTATTTACCCTGGAAAGAAAGGGAAAGCAAAGTTGACTTAGAAGACATATCAGCATTCCAAGTTTAATCCATAAAGCTTTTCTAGCTAAAATAGCTAGAGACATATACCTGACATCAACTCTAATGATATCAAAAGATGGTATCACCAATAAAATTATTAGCATGTTATAGAATAATAATAATGCTATAAAATTATAATCTGTTACTTGTTGCGCTAAAGCTTCTAACCAAAAAGTTGAAGCTGCAGCAACATCCGCTAACAATATAGCAGGTCTAAGAAGATTACCTGAACATAAGTAAGCTTTTCTTAGAAAGGATTCAATTTTACTATCTAAAGGATCCTTAAATGAAGTACTATCTGCCGTAGGAATAGTAGTACATTAGCAGGAGTAGAGACAACCCCATAACCTTAGGGATTTTTGTCCCAAAAAACTCTAATCTGTCAGATGGCACAGGATATAATTGCTTAAATGTCTAGAAGGAGTAAATAAATTACCCAAATTATTCCATTCCCTGGAAATTACTTCAGAAATAGCATCAGGGAGATAAAATACTTCTGGAATAACTACAGGAGATTTAAAAACCTTATTTAAACGTTTACATTTAGTATCAAGAGGACCAGAATCCTCTATTTCTAATGCAAATAATACTTCTTTAAGTAAAGAACGAATAAATTCCATCTTGAACAAATACAAAGATTTATCAGCATCAACCTCTGAGACAGAAACCTCTGAACCAGAAGAACCATTATCAGTATCAGAATGATGATATTCATTTAAAAATTCATCTGAAAAAAGAGAAGTTTTAAAAGACTTTTATGTATACTAGAAGGAGAAATAACAGACATAGCCTTCTTAATGGATTTAAAAAAATAAAATCTCTTATGTTATCAGGAACACTCTGAAAATTAGATGTTGACGGAACAGCAACAGGTAATGTAACAGTACTAAAGGAAATTTTATCTGCATTAATAAGTTTGACATGACATGCAATACAAACAACAGCTGGAGAAACAGATACCAAAAGTTTATAGCAGATACACTTAGCTTGGTAGCTCCAGCACTGGGCAGTGATTTTCCTGAAGTATCTTCTGACTCAGTTGAGACGTGGAACATCTTGCAATATGTAAAAGAAAAAAACAACATATAAAGCAAAATTGATCAAATTCCTTAAATGACAGTTTCAGGAATGGGGAAAAAATGCCAGTGAACAAGCTTCTAGCAACCAGAAGCAATAAATAATGAGACTTAAATAATGTGGAGACAAAAATGACGCCCATATTTTTTAGCACCAAAAAAGACGCCCACATTATTTGGCGCCTAAATGCTTTTGGCGCCAAAAATGACGCCACATCCGGAACGCCGACATTTTTGACGCAAAAAAACGTCAAAAAATGACGAAACTTCCGGCGACACGTATGACGCCGGAAACAGAAAAAAAATTTTGCGCCAAAAAAGTCCGCGCCAAGAATGACGCAATAAAATTAAGCATTTTCTGCCCCCGCGAGCCTGACAGCCCACAGGAAAAAAGTCAAAATTTTTTAAGGTAAGAAAAAATGATTGAAACAAATGCATTTATCCCAAATATGAAACTGACTGTCTGAAAAATAAGGAATGTTGAACATTCTGAGTCAAGGCAAATAAATGTTTGAATACATATATTTAGAACTTTATAAACAAAGTGCCCAACCATAGCTTAGAGTGTCACAGAAAATAAGATTTACTTACCCCAGGACACTCATCTACATGTTTGTAGAAAGCCAAACCAGTACTGAAACGAGAATCAGCAGAGGTAATGGTATATATAAGAGTATATCGTCGATCTGAAAAGGGAGGTAAGAGATGAATCTCTACGACCGATAACAGAGAACCTATGAAATAGACCCCGTAGAAGGAGATCACTGCATTCAAATAGGCAATAGTCTCCTCACATCCCTCTGACATTCACTGCACGCTGAGAGGAAAACCGGGCTCCAACTTGCTGCGGAGCGCATATCAACGTAGAATCTAGCACAAACTTACTTCACCACCTCCATCGGAGGCAAAGTTTGTAAAACTGAATTGTGGGTGTGGTGAGGGGTGTATTTATAGGCATTTTAAGGTTTGGGAAACTTTGCCCCTCCTGGTAGGAATGTATATCCCATACGTCACTAGCTCATGGACTCTTGCTAATTACATGAAAGAAATAAAAAGTTAACAGCTCTTTACCTTACCAGCCCTTAAAAGGGCTTTTTGCGGGGCATGCCCCAAAGAAATCTGCTCTTTTGCCTGTAAAAAAAAAAACATACAATACCCCCCCCAACATTACAACCCACCACCCACATACCCCTAATCTAACCCAAACCCCCCTTAAAAAACCTAATACTAAGCCCCTGAAGATCTCCCTACATTGTCTTCACCCAGCCATGTATCACCGATCCGTACTCCAGAGGCTCGGAAGTCTTCATCCAGGCGACATCTTCTATCTTCTTCCATCCGGAGCGGCTCCATCTTGAAGCAGCCGGTGCGGATCCATGCTCTTCTAATGACGTCCTAAGTCCGAATGAAGGTTCCTTTAAATGACGTCATCCAAGATGGCGTCCCTCGAATTCCGATTAGCTGATAGGATTCTATCAGCCAATCGGAATTAAGGTAAGAAAAATCTGATTGGCTGATTGAATCAACCAATCAGATTCAAGTTCAATCGGATTGGCTGATCCAATCAGCCAATCAGATTGAGCTCGCATTCTATTGGCTGATCGGAACAGCCAATAGAATGCAAGCTCAATCTGATTGGCTGATCCAATCAGCCAATCGGATTGAACTTGAATCTGATTGGCTGATTCAATCAGCCAATCAGATTTTTCCTACCTTAATTCCGATTGGCTGAAAGAATCCTATCAGCCAATCAGAATTCGAGGGACGCCATCTTGGATGACGTAATTTAAAGGAACCTTTATCCGTTGTTAGTCCGTCGGTGAGGAAGGATGGCTCCGCGTCGGCTGCTTCAAGATGGACCCGCTCCGCTCCGGATGGAAGAAGATAGAAGATGCCGCCTGGATGAAGACTTCCGACCCTCTGGAGGACCACTTCTGGCCGGAAAGGATGAAGACTTCGGAACCTCTGGAGGACCTCTTCTGGCCGGATAGGATGAAGACTTCAGACCCTCTTCTGTACGGATCGGTGATACCGGCTGGGTGAAGACAAGGTAGGGAGATCTTCAGGGGCTTAGTGTTAGGTTTTTTAAGGGGGGTTTGGGTTAGATTAGGGGTATGTGGGTGGTGGGTTGTAATGTTAGGGGGGTATTGTATGTTTTTTTTTTTGGCAAAAACATAATTTATGCTTACCTGATAAATTTATTTCTCTTGTAGTGTATCCAGTCCACGGATCATCCATTACTTGTGGGATATTCTCCTTCCCAACAGGAAGTTGCAAGAGGATCACCCACAGCAGAGCTGCTATATAGCTCCTCCCCTCACTGCCATATCCAGTCATTCGACCGAAACAAGCCGAGAAAGGAGAAACCATAGGGTGCAGTGGTGACTGTAGTTTAATTAAAATTTAGACCTGCCTGAAAAGGACAGGGCGGGCCGTGGACTGGATACACTACAAGAGAAATAAATTTATCAGGTAAGCATAAATTATGTTTTCTCTTGTTAAGTGTATCCAGTCCACGGATCATCCATTACTTGTGGGATACCAATACCAAAGCTAAAGTACACGGATGATGGGAGGGACAAGGCAGGAACTTAAACGGAAGGAACCACTGCCTGTAGAACCTTTCTCCCAAAAACAGCCTCCGAAGAAGCAAAAGTATCAAATTTGTAAAATTTGGAAAAAGTATGAAGGGAAGACCAAGTTGCAGCCTTGCAAATCTGTTCAACAGAGGCCTCATTTTTAAAGGCCCAGGTGGAAGCCACAGCTCTAGTAGAATGAGCTGTAATCCTTTCAGGAGGCTGCTGTCCAGCAGTCTCATAGGCTAAACGGATTATACTCCGAAGCCAAAAAGAAAGAGAGGTTGCCGAGGCCTTCTGACCTCTCCTCTGTCCAGAGTAAACAACAAACAGGTTAGATGTTTGGCGAAAATCTTTAGTAGCCTGTAAGTAAAACTTCAAGGCACGGACTACGTCTAGATTATGCAAAAGACGTTCCTTCTTTGAAGAAGGATTAGGACATAATGATGGAACAACAATCTCTTGATTGATATTCTTGTTAGAAACCACCGTAGGTAAAAACCCAGGTTTTGTACGCAGAACAACTTTATCTGAATGAAAGATCAGATAAGGAGAATCACAATGTAAGGCAGATAACTCCGAGACTCTTCGAGCCAAGGAAATAGCCATCAGAAAAAGAACTTTCCATGAAAGAAGTTTGATATCAATAGAATGAAGGGGTTCAAACGGAACCCCTTGAAGAACTTTAAGAACCAAGTTTAAGCTCCATGGAGGAGCAACAGGTTTAAACACAGGCTTAATTCTAACTAAAGCCTGACAAAATGCCTGAACATCTGGAACTTCTGCCAGACGCTTGTGTAAAAGAATAGACAGAGCAAAAATCTGTCCCTTTAAAGAACTAGCTGATAATCCTTTGTCCAAACCCTCTTGGAGGAAGGACAATATCCTAGGAATCCTAACCCTACTCCATGAGTAATTCTTGGATTCACACCAATGAAGATATTTACGCCATATCTTGTGGTAAATTTTCCTGGTGACAGGCTTTCGTGCCTGTATTAAGGTATCAATTACTGACTCGGAGAAGCCACGCTTTGATAGGATCAAGCGTTCAATCTCCATGCAGTCAGTCTCAGAGGCAGTAGATTTGGATGATTGAAAGGACCTTGTATTAGAAGGTCTTGTCTCAGAGGCAGAGTCCATGGTGGAAAGGATGACATGTCCACTAAGTCTGCATACCAGGTCCTGCGTGGCCACGCAGGCGCTATCAATATCACCGATGCTCTTTCCTGTTTGATTTTGGCAACATACGAGGGAGCAGAGGAAACGGTGGAAACACATAAGCCAGGTTGAAGAACCAAGGCGCTGCTAGAGCATCTATCAGTGCCGCTCCTGGGTCCCTGGACCTGGATCCGTAACAAGGAAGCTTGGCATTCTGGCGAGACGCCATGAGATCCAATTCTGGTTTGCCCCAACAGAGAACCAATTGAGCAAACACCTCCGGATGGAGTTCCCATTCCACCGGATGAAAAGTCTGACGACTTAGAAAATCCGCCTCCCAGTTCTCTACACCTGGGATATGGATCGCTGACAGGTGGCAAGAGTGAGTCTCTGCCCAGCAAATTATCTTGGAGACTTCTGACATCGCTAGGGAACTTCTGGTTCCCCCTTGATGGTTGATGTAAGCCACAGTTGTGATGTTGTCCGACTGAAATCTGATGAACCTCAGTGTTGCTAGCTGAGGCCAAGCCAGAAGAGCATTGAATATTGCTCTTAACTCCAGAATATTTATTGGGAGGAGTTTCTCCTCCTGAGTCCATGAACCCTGAGCCTTCAGGGAGTTCCAGACTGCACCCCAACCTAGAAGGCTGGCATCTGTTGTTACAATTGTCCAATCTGGTCTGCGAAAGGTCATACCCTTGGACAGATGGGCCCGAGATAACCACCAGAGAAGAGAATCTCTGGTTTCCTGATCCAGATTTAGTAGAGGGGACAAATCTGTGTAATCCCCATTCCACTGACTGAGCATGCATAATTGCAGCGGTCTGAGATGCAGGCGCGCGAATGGCACTATGTCCATCGCCGCTACCATTAAGCCGATTACTTCCATGCACTGAGCCACCGTGGGGCGTGGAATGGAGTGAAGAACACGGCAAGCATTTAGAAGTTTTGATAACCTGGACTCCGTCAGGTAAATTTTCATTTCTACAGAATCTATTAGAGTCCCTAGGAAGGAAACCCTCGTGAGAGGAGATAGAGAACTCTTTTCTTCGTTCACTTTCCACCCATGCGACCTCAGGAATGCCAGAACTATCTCTGTATGAGATTTGGCAATTTGAACGCTTGACGCCTGTATCAGGATATCGTTCAGGTAAGGAGCCACCGCTATGCCTCGCGGTCTTAGGACCGCCAGAAGTGAGCCCAGAACCTTTGTAAAAATTCTTGGGGCTGTAGCCAACCCGAATGCCTGTCTAGAAAGGCAAACCTCAGGAACTGATGATGATTCTTGTGAATCTGAATGTGAAGGTAGGCATCCTTTAAGTCCACTGTGGTCATGTACTGACCCTTTTGGATCATGGGTAAAATGGTTCGAATAGTTTCCATCTTGAATGACGGAACTCTGAGGAATTTGTTTAGGATCTTTAAATCCAAAATTGGTCTGAAGGTTCTCTCTTTTTGGGGAACCACAAACAGATTTGAATAAAACCCCTGTCCTTGTTCCGTCCGCGGAACTGGATGGATCACTCCCATTACAAGGAGATCTTGTACGCAGCTTAGGAATGCCTCTTTCTTTATCTGGTTTGCAGATAATCTTGAAAGGTGAAATCTCCCTTGTGGAGGAGAAGCTTTGAAGTCCAGAAGATATCCCTGAGATATGATCTCCAACGCCCAGGGATCCTGAACATCTCTTGCCCACGCCTGGGCGACGAGAGAGAGTCTGCCCCCTACTAGATCCGTTGTCAGATAGGGGGCCGCTCCTTCATGCTGTCTTAGAGGCAGCAGCAGGCTTTCTGGCCTGCTTGCCCTTGTTCCAGGACTGGTTAGGTTTCCAGGCCTGCTTGGATTGAGCAAAAGTTCCCTCTTGTTTTGAAGCAGAGGAAGTTGATGCTGCACCTGCCTTGAAATTTCGAAAGGCACGAAAATTAGACTGTTTGGCCTTTGATTTGGCCCTGTCCTGAGGAAGGGTATGACCCTTACCTCCAGTAATGTCAGCAATAATTTCTTTCAAACCAGGCCCGAATAAGGTCTGCCCCTTGAAAGGAATGTTGAGTAATTTAGACTTTGAAGTCACATCAGCTGACCAGGATTTGAGCCATAGCGCCATACGCGCCTGGATGGCGAATCCGGAATTCTTAGCCGTTAGTTTAGTCAAATGAACAATGGCATCAGAAACAAATGAGTTAGCTAGCTTAAGAGTTCTAAGCTTGTCAACAATTTCAGTCAATGGAGCTGTATGGATGGCCTCTTCCAGGGCCTCAAACCAGAATGCCGCAGCAGCAGTGACAGGCGCAATGCATGCAAGGGGCTGTAAAATAAAACCTTGTTGAATAAACATTTTCTTAAGGTAACCCTCTAATTTTTTATCCATTGGATCTGAAAAAGCACAACTGTCCTCAACCGGGATAGTGGTACGCTTTGCTAAAGTAGAAACTGCTCCCTCCACCTTAGGGACAGTCTGCCATAAGTCCTGTGTAGTGGCATCTATTGGAAACATTTTTCTAAATATAGGAGGTGGGGAAAAGGGCACACCGGGCCTATCCCACTCCTTACTAATAATTTCTGTAAGCCTTTTAGGTATTGGAAAAACATCAGTACTCACCGGCACTGCATAGTATTTATCCAGCCTACACAATTTCTCTGGCACTGCAATTGTGTCACAGTCATTCAGAGCAGCTAATACCTCCCCAAGCAATACACGGAGGTTCTCAAGCTTAAATTTAAAATTAGAAATCTCTGAATCAGGTCTCCCCGATTCAGAGACGTCACCCACAGACTGAAGCTCTCCGTCCTCAGGTTCTGCATATTGTGACGCAGTATCAGACATGGCTCTTACAGCATCTACGCGCTCTGTATCTCGTCTAACCCCAGAGCTATCGCGCTTGCCTCTCAATTCAGGCAATCTGGATAATACCTCTGACAGGGTATATTATTCATGATTGCAGCCATGTCCTGCAAAGTAATCGCTATGGGCGTCCCTGATGTACTTGGCGCCATATTAGCGTGCGTCCCTTGAGCGGGAGGCGAAGGGTCCGACACGTGGGGAGAGTTAGTCGGCATAACTTCCCCCTCGACAGACCCCTCTGGTGACAATTCTTTTATAGATAAAGACTGATCTTTACTGTTTAAGGTGAAATCAATACATTTAGTACACATTCTCCTATGGGGCTCCACCATGGCTTTTAAACATAATGAACAAGTATCCTCTGTTTGAGACATGTTTGTACAGACTAGCAATGAGACTAGCAAGCTTGGAAAACACTTTAAAGCAAGTTAACAAGCAATATAAAAAAACGTTACTGTGCCTTTAAGAGAAACAAATTTTGACAAAATTTGAAATAACAGTGAAAAAAGGCAGTTACACTAACAAAATTTTTACAGTGTATGTAACAAGTCAGCAGAGCATTGCACCCACTTGCAAATGGATGATTAACCCCTTAATAACAAAAACAGAATAATAAATGACAAAAACATTTTTTAAACACAGTCACAACAACTGCCACAGTCTACTGTGATTGTTACCCTCCTCAAACACGACTTTGAAGCCTTTTGAGCCCTTCAGAGATGTCCTGTATCATGCAGAGGGAAGCTGAATGTCTCTGTCAGTATTTTTAGCTGCACAGAAAAGCACTAAAATAGGCCCTTCCCACTCATATTGCAACAGTGGAAAGCCTGTTACTAGGCAAAAATCAAGCCAGCCATGTGGAAAAAAACTAGGCCCCAATAAGTTTTGTCACCAAACATATATAAAAACGATTAACATGCCAGCAAATGTTTTATATTACACTTTTATAAGCGTATGTATATCTGTTAATAAGCCTGATACCAGTCGCTATCACTGCATTTAAGGCTTAACTTACATTAATCCGGTATCAGCAGCATTTTTCTAGCAAATTCCATCCCTAGAAATATGTTAACTGCACATACCTTATTGCAGGAAAACCTGCACGCCATTCACCCTCTGAAGTTACCTCACTCCTCAGAATATGTGAGAACGGCAGTGGATCTTAGTTACTTCTGCTAAGATCATAGAAATCACAGGCAGATTCTTCTTCTAATGCTGCCTGAGATGAAACAGTACACTCCGGTACCATTTAAAAATAACAAACTTTTGAGTGAAGTTAAAAAACTAACTATAATACACCACTCTCCTCTTACTACGTCCATCTTTGTTGAGAGTTGCAAAAGAATGACTTGATATGGCAGTGAGGGGAGGAGCTATATAGCAGCTCTGCTGTGGGTGATCCTCTTGCAACTTCCTGTTGGGAAGGAGAATATCCCACAAGTAATGGATGATCCGTGGACTGGATACACTTAACAAGAGAAAGAGCTGTTTTCTTTGGGGCATGCCCCGCTAAAGGCCCTTTTAAGGGCTGGTAAGGTAATAGAGCTGTTAACTTTTAATTTTAGAATAGGGTAGGGCATTTTTTTATTTTGGGGGGCTTTGTTATTTTTTTAGGGGGCTTAGAGTAGGTGTAATTAGTTTAAAATTCTTGTAATCTTTTTTTTGTTTGTAATTTAGGGTTGTTTTTTTTTAATTTAGTGTTTGTTTTTTTGTAATTTAGTTTAGTTGATTTAATTGTAGGTAATTGTAGGTAATTGTAGTTAATTGATTTAATTTATTTATTGATAGTCTAGTGTTAGGTTTAATTGTAATTTAGGATTTATTTACAGGGAATTTTGTAATTATTTTAACTATTTAATAGCTATTGTACCTAGTTAAAATAATACAAAGTTGCCTGTAAAATAATATAAATCCTAAAATAGCTACAATATAATTATTCGTTATATTGTAGCTATATTAGGGTTTATTTTACAGGTAAGTATTTAGCTTTAAATAGGATTAATTTATTTAATAAGAAATAATTTATTTAGTTAGATTAAAATTATATTTAATTTAGGGGGGTGTTAGGGTTAGACTTAGCTTTAGGGGTTAATACATTTATTAGAGTAGCAGCGAGGTCCGGTCGGCAGATTAGGGGTTAATACTTGAAGTTAGGTGTCGGCGATGTTAGGGAGGGCAGATTAGGGGTTAATACTATTTATTATAGGGTTTGCGAGGCGGGAGTGAGGCGGTTTAGGGGTTAATACATTTATTATAGTGTTGGCGAGGTCCGGTCGGCAGATTAGGGATTAATAAGTGTAGGTAAGGTAGCGGCGACGTTGGAGGGGCAGATTAGAGGTTAATAAATATAATATAGGGGTCGGCGGTGTTAGGGGCAGCAGATTAGGGGTACATAGGTATAATGTAGGTGGCAGTGGTGTATGGAGCGGCAGATTAGGGGTTAATAATAATATGCAGGGGTCAGCGATAGCAGGGCGGAAGATTAGGGGTTAATAAGTGTAAGGTTAGGGGTGTTTAGACTCGGGGTTAATGTTAGGGTGTTAGGTGCAGACTTAGGAAGTGTTTCCCCATAGGAAACAATGGGGCTGCGTTAGGCGCTGAACGCTGCTTTTTTGCAGGTGTTAGGTTTTTTTGCAGCTCAAACTGCCCCATTGTTTCCTATGGGGGAATCGTGCACGAGCACGTTTTTCAAGCTGGCCGCTACCGTAAGCAACGCTGGCATTGAGAGTTGAAGTGGCGGTAAATTATGCTCTACGCTCCCTTTTTGGAGCCTAACGCAGCCCTTCAGAGAACTCTCAATACCAGCGTTATTTAAAAGGTGCAGGGGAAAAAAAACATGCGTAGCTAACGCACCCCTTTGGCCGCAAAACTCTAAATCTAGGTGATTGTAAATTATTTATAAGTAGTTAAACTGCACTGGAAGACAAACATGAATGTTGAAATTACATTATTAATGGTACATTCATAATTTTTTTATTTTTTTAAACATAATTAAAAAAAAAGGTTTTTACTTATTCGAAATTTTTGTTTTAAACAACAATTTTATATGATTTTTTTTTTCCTTTCTGTAATTAACTTGTATGTAATAGTATGTCGACTGTGTCATGATTGCTTATGTTTATATATAATAGGTTTTTATATAATCATTGCTTACAATATTTTTTTTAAAATGTAATGTTTTCTAATGTTAACTATAATATTCATATGACATACTAACCGGTCATCGAGATCTCTAGGTCTTCTGACACGTGATGTCTGAAAAGTGGCATGATAGGTGTGCAAAATCATTAAGAATTCTTTATTTGTTAGGTTGTCGGCCAAGTGTGGAGCCTAACGTATACATTCTGCTCCTGCTGGTATTAATTGCCGCAATTTTTCATCTTCACGGCAGCAAAAACACTCTATTAAGGTTGGCATGTTTCCACAATTTCCGCATGTACACCATTCCGTGTTCCCTATTCTCATATTCTCATCAGATTGGGATGATGCTCCTGCTTCAACTTCAGAGGACGCACTATCTTCGGTATTTTCATTAACAGGATCCCATAAATGACTTTGTGTAACATCAAAGTACATCGGACGTGAATGACGTCTTGAATCCATTATTTCTCTCTGAAAAAAATTGAATGATTATAAGTTTAATGAATATGGTCATATGTATTGATCTATATTATGATATGTATGTATGTATATATTAATATACACAATAAAATATATAGTTATAAACTTATCGCTCTGTAACTATATATATTTATATATATATATATATATATATATATATATATTTATTTTTATCTGTTTGGTTTATATATTTAGCAAAATATGGATAAGGATATTGAGACCAAATACGATAGATTGACAGAGTTTAGAGATAGAAAGAGAGAGAATGGTGGATAGACAGAGAATAAATCGAGATAGATTATGTAGATAGAGATACAGAGGGTGTAGATCGATGGAAAATATTTTGGGAAAAAAATAGAACATGGTTAAAGATAGATAGCTGAAATAGATCATAACAGAGGATAGATAGAGATGGTGTTAGCAGTTTTGATTATTCTTTGTTGATATTTTTATTGATAGAGGTAGTAATCAATTTTAATACAAAATTTATATACAGATACATATTTATAATTTTCATTAATTTACATGAGAAATAATGTTTTTTATTACCAGTCGTGCAATTTCTTCATTATCCATCTCCAGAATGGTGTTTCGAGAAGTACCTGGACGGTCGGACATTGTATACAACCAATTTATTCTATAAAAAGTGAAAAAATGTTTTTTTTGTCAAATCAATAATTAGATATCAAATTTAAAATATTATAAAAAAATTATAATTAAAAGATAGCATAGTTTGGATGTAAGAAGCAGCGGTCCGATGAGTGCTGCCTCTTAAATTTTGAACAGCTAACTCGAATATGAGAAAAATAAACGTCATTGGTCAAAATCAGCTTTCAATGCTTGGTACATGTATAACAATATGTGTATATATATATATATATATATATATATATAGGAAGTACAGCTCTCCATTACAATCTATAATCCAATATTACATTTTTAAATTGAAAACCCATGTCCACAGTTAGGGTCTATTACAAAAATATTGGTAAAAAAAAAAAAACAGACAATGCAAGCTATCAATAAAACATATTGAGTAAACAATTGAAGGGTGCACTTTTTGATATTAAAAAAAATAAACGTATACAAATAAAGCAAGGGGAAAGTAGTCTCAGGATGGGCTGTGTACACATCAGATGACAATGCAACATGCACATCCATTTATAAAATCACTAATATTGTGTCGCCTTCTTTGGAGCCTCCTCTGCCCCGTCAAACCCTTTCTGTCGTAGTACCGCAAGGGTCTGTCCTCTGTCCCCTTCTCTTCTCAATCTACACATCATCACTAGGTTCCCTAATAAAGTTTCACGATTTCCGATATACTTAAATAACTGTCTTTCTCACATCTCTTCCTGGATGTTCTCTCAATACCTCAAGATAAATCTCTACAAAACTGAGCTCCTCATTTTGCACAAATCTTCCAAAATATAAACCCAAATCTTTCTATAACTGTCGGCAACTCCATCATTAACCCTACCCCGAATGCCCGATATCGCGGGGTCACATTTAAATCAAAACTTTCTTGCCTATGACATGCCCATCTTCCTTACACTTCACTCTTCATCTGCTGCTCCTCTCTGCAAATCCCTTCACTGGCTTCCTCTTGACTCTAGTATCAAACACAAAACTCTCATTCTGACATTCAAAGCACTAAACTGCACTGCTCCCCCCTATATCTCAGACCTTGTATTCAGATACTCTCCCTCACTTCCACCTCGCTCTGCTCATGACCTCCTTCTCTCCTCCTCTCTTGTTACCTCATCACAATCCCGTTTACAGGACTTCTCCAGAATGTCTCGCATATTGTGGAACTCTGTTCCTTGCTCCACAAGACTCTCCCCTAGTTTTGAAAGCTTCATGCGCTTCCTTAAAGACTCTACTATTCATGGATACATACAACCTACGCTAACCATTTTTTATTAAAAATTCCTCTCCTCCATTGCTATCCCTTGAACCCCTTTAGCATGTTAGCCTAAGAGTCCAGATGTTTGTAGATCACCTTCGTAAGAGCTGACTACAACAGTGCAAATCTTGTCATGGCCATCTACCCATTTGACCCTTTTAATAGGTTTTTTTGTATTCCGCATTTGTTTATAGCATTGCATAATCTGTTGGTGCTATAGAAATAACTGATAATGATAATAATAATAAATAAATATATATATATATATATATATATATAAATAAAGAAGAATATATGTATATATATATATACATATTAATATTTTATTTAAATATATATATATATGTGTTTATATACATACATACATATAAATATATATATATATATATATATATATATATATATACACATATATATATATATATTTATGTATATATCCATACATATATATATATATATATATACATACAGTATATATATATATATAAAAGTGAATAATGTACTCGCCGTTTTGCAGCTTACCATTTATTCAACACTTTGGCCTAGATTTAGAGTTTGGCGTTAGCCGTCAAAACCAGCGTTAGAGGCTCCTAACGCTGGTTTTTACCGCCGCTGGTATTTAGAGTCAGTCAGGAAAGGGTCTAACGCTCACTTTGCAGCCGCGACTTTTCCATACCGCAGATCCCCTTACATCATTTGCGTATCCTATCTTTTCAATGGGATCTTTCTAACGCCGGTATTTAGAGTCGTGGCTGAAGTGAGCGTTATAAATCTAACGACAAAACTCCAGCCGCAGAAAAAAGTCAGGAGTTAAGAGCTTTCTGGGCTAACGCCAGGTTCATAAAGCTCTTAACTACTGTGCTCTAAAGTACACTAACACCCATAAACTACCTATGTACCCCTAAACCAAGGCCCCCCCCCACATCGCCGCCACTCTATTAAAAATTTTTAACCCCTAATCTGCCGACCGCACAACGCTGCCACCTACGTTATCCCTATGTACCCCTAATCTGCTGCCCCTAATACCGCCGACACCTACATAATATTTATTAACCCCTAATCTGCCGCCCCCAACGTCGCCTCCACCTACCTACACTTATTAACCCCTAATCTGCCGACCGGACCTCACCTCTACTAAAATAAATGTATTAACCCCTAATCCGCCTCAATAACCCTATAATAAATAGTATTAACCCCTAATCTTCCCTCCCTAACATCGCCTCCACCTAACTTCAAGCATTAACCCCTAATCTGCCGAACGGACCTCACCGCTACTCTAATAAATTTTTTAACCCCTAAAGCTAATTCTAACCCTAACCCTAACACCCCCCTAAGTTAAATATAATTTTTATCTAACGAAATAAATTAACTCTTATTAAATAAATTATTCCTATTTAAAGCTAAATACTTACCTGTAAAATAAACCCTAATATATCTACAATATAAATTATAATTATATTGTAGCTATTTTACGATTAATATTTATTTTACAGGCAACTTTGTATTTATTTTAACCAGGTACAATAGCTATTAAATAGTTAATAACTATTTAATAGCTACCTAGTTAAAATAATTACAAAATTACCTGTAAAATAAATCCTAACCTAAGTTACAATTAAACCTAACACTACACTATCAATAAATTAATTAAATAAAATACCTACAATTATCTACAATTAAACCTACCACTGCACTATCAATAAAGTAATTAAATACAATACCTACAAATAAATACAATTAAATAAACTAACTAAAGTACAAAAATAAAAAAGAACTAAGTTACAAAAAAATAAAAAAATATTTACAAACATTAGAAAAATATTACAACAATTTTAAACTAATTACACCTACTCTAAGCCCCCTAATAAAATAACAAAGACCCCCAAAATTAAAAAATGCCCTACCCTATTCTAAAATTCAAATAGAAAAGCTCTTTTACCTTACCAGCCCTGAAAAGGGCCCTTTGCGGGGCATGCCCCAAAGAATTCAGCTCTTTTGCCTGTAAAAAAAAACCATACAATACCCCCCCAACATTACAACCCACCACCCACATACCCCTAATCTAACCCAAACCCCCCTTAAATAAACCTAACACTAAGCCCCTGAAGATCTTCCTACCTTGTCTTCACCACGCCGGGTTCACCGATCGATCCAGAGGAAACTCCGATGTCTTGATCCAAGCCCAAGCGGGGGGCTGAAGATGTCCATGATCCGACTGAAGTCTTCATCCAAGCGGGAGCTGAAGAGGTCCATGATCGGGCTGAAGTCTTCTATCAAGCGGCATCTTCAATCTTCTTTTTTCCGGATCCATGGTCATCCCGCCGACGCGGAACATCCATCTTCACCGACGACTTCCCAACGAATGACGGTTCCTTTAAGGGACGTCATCCAAGATGGCATCCCTCAAATTCCGATTGGCGGATAGGATTCTATCAGCCAATCGGAATTAAGGTAGGAAAATTCTGATTGGCTGATGGAATCAGCCAATCAGATTCAAGTTCAATCCGATTGGCTGATCCGATCAGCCAATCAGATTGAGCTCGCATTCTATTGGCTGATCGGAACAGCCAATCGGATTGAACTTGAATCTGATTGGCTGATTCCATCAGCCAATCAGAATTTTCCTACCTTAATTCCGATTGGCTGATAGAATCCTATCAGCCAATCGGAATTCGAGGGACGCTATCTTGGATGACGTCCCTTAAAGGAACCGTCATTCGTCGGGAAGTCATCGGTGAAGATGGATGTTCCGCGTCGGCGGGATGACCATGGATCCGGAAGAAAGAAGATTGAAGATGCCGCTTGATAGAAGACTTCAGCCCGATCATGGACCTCTTCAGCTCCCGCTTGGATGAAGACTTCAGTCGGATCATGGACATCTTCAGCCCCCCGCTTGGGCTTGGATCAAGACATCGGAGGCTCTTCTGGATCGATCTGTGAACCCGGCGTGGTGAAGACAAGGTAGGGAGATCTTCAGGGGCTTAGTGTTAGGTTTATTTAAGGGGGGTTTGGGTTAGATTAGGGGTATGTGGGTGGTGGGTTGTAATGTTGGGGTGGGGTATTGTATGTTTTTTTTTTCCAGGCAAAAGAGCTGAATTCTTTGGGGCATGCCCTGCAAAGGGCCCTTTTCAGGGCTGGTAAGGTAAAAGAGCTTTTCTATTTTAATTTTAGAATAGAGTAGGGCATTTTTTTATTTTGGGGGTCTTTGTTATTTTATTAGGGGGCTTAGAGTAGGTGTAATTAGTTTAAAATTGTTGTAATATTTTTCTAATGTTTGTAAATATTTTTTTATTTTTTGTAACTTAGTTCTTTTCTATTTTTTGTACTTTAGTTAGTTTATTTCATTGTATTTATTTGTAGGTATTGTATTTAATTAATTTATTGATAGTGTAGTGTTAGGTTTAATTGTAGGTAATTGTAGGTATTTTATTTAATTAATTTATTGATAGTGTAATGTTAGGTTTAATTGTAACTTAGGTTATGATTTATTTTACAGGTAATTTTGTAATTATTTTAACTAGGTAACTATTAAATAGTTATTAACTATTTAATAGCTATTGTACCTGGTTAAAATAAATACAAAGTTGCCTGTAAAATAAATATAAACCCTAAAATAGCTACAATATAATTATAATTTATATTGTAGCTATATTAGGATTTATTTTACAGGTAAGTATTTAGCTTTAAATAGGAATAATTTATTTAATAAGAGTTAATTTATTTTGTTAGATTTAAATTATATTTAACTTAGGGGGGTGTTAGGGTTCAGGTTAGAGTTATCTTTAGGGGTTAATACATTTATTATAGTAGCGGTGAGGTCCGGTCGGCAGATTAGGGGTTAATTATCGTAGGTAGGTGGAGGCGACGTTGGGGGCGGCATATTAGGGGTTAATAAATATAATATAGGGGTCGGCGGTGTTAGGGGCAGCAGATTAGGGGTACAAAGGTATAATGTAGGTTGCGGCGGTGTACGGAGCGGCAGATTAGGGGTTAAAAAAAAATATGCAGGTGTCAGCGATAGCGGGGGCGGCAGATTAGGGGTTAATAAGTGTAAGGTTAGGGGTGTTTAGACTCGGGGTACATGTTAGAGTGTTAGGTGCAGACTTAGGAAGTGTTTCCCCATAGGAAACAATGGGGCTGCGTTAGGAGCTTAACGCTGCTTTTTTGCAGGTGTTAGGTTTTTTTTCAGCTCAAACTGCCCCATTGTTTCCTATGGGGATATCGTGCACAAGCACGTTTTTGAAGCTGGCCGTGTCCGTATGCACCGCTGGTATCGAGAGTTGCAGTGGTGGTAAATTATGCTCTACGCTCCCTTTTTGGAGCCTAACGCACTGAAAACCCAGCCATTCTGTGAACTTTAAATACCAGCGGTATTTAAAAGGTGGGGCCAAAAAAAAGCCAGCGTTAGCTACGCGGGTCGTTACCGACAAAACTCTAAATCTAGCCGCTTATGTTTAAAGGTTAAAAACGTTTAGTGTTGAATAAATGATAAGCTGCAAAACGGCAAGTCCCTTCTTCACCTCTATGTTTATGTAATATTTTTGAAGTGCATCATGGAGGTTGCCAATATAGTGCTGGATAATAAACTCTGCATATTTACACACATATTGAAAATATTATAACTGTGTTTAACGCTTCCACTGCGCTTTTTCTCTGCATAACAATAATAAATGCAATATTATTTTATAATTGTATAATACATGAATTTTATTTAACAATGTTTACAGTCCCTTTAATAAAAATTATAATAAAAAAAAGTATATTAATATAACAGTGCTAGTTATGCAGAACGGGGGAATGGGCAATAAAGGGATTATCTATCTTTTTAAACAATACAAATGTTGGAGTTTATTGTCCCTTTAAGTCACCGGATGCATGCCTGAACACTTCAGACCTGCTTCAGAGCCTAATCCAGTTGATATGAATCTCTAGAATAGTGAAATAAACTATTATATTGAATTTTTGATCAGAGCTCACAGTGAGTGTGTCTGCTCTGATCAAGGGCTAGCTATACCCCCTCTGCTTTATATTTTAGTCCATTTAGATTTAGATCCAGCAGTGATTTTACATTGCACTTTGTATTTGCTCCATTGTAAAATAAAACTGACAGTTTCAGAATGTGTGAAGGACAGGTCAGCTCCCTGAATTATCTCACTGAATTATCTCATCATCTGTATACAGGTAAAATTTGCTCAAAATTCACAATACACTTATTTTTAACTGAAAGCAAAGTACTATATAGTAAAATGTAGGCAAAATCAAGTTAAATTGTAGTGAAAACATTTTAGTTTAAAGGGACACTGAATCCAAATTTTTTCTTAATTGATTCAGATAGAGCATGAAATTTTAAGCAACTTTCTAATTTACTCCTATCAAATTTTCTTCATTCTCTTGGTATCTTTATTTGAAATGCAAGAATGTAAGTTTAGATGCCGGCCCATTTTTTGTGAACAACCTTGGTTGTTATTGCTGATTGGTGGATACATTCATCCACCAATTAAAAAGTGCTATCCAGACTACTGAACCAATAAAAAAGCTTAGATGCCTTCTTTCTCAAATAAAGATAGCAAGAGAACGAAGAAAAATTGATAATAGGAGTAAATTAGAAAGTTGCTTAAAATTGCATGCTCTATCTGAATCACACAAAAAAGTTGACTTCAGTGTCCCTTTAATTTGTAATTATACAAACTGAGCATTTATATCAGCCCTTAGGTATTATCCAGTTACCTTCTCTTTCTCATGTGAAATTTTGTATCCGAGAGAGATGCATTACTTTCTATGTAAGGCATCTCTCATCTCTCTGGGGGCCCGATAATCAAAAGTGTTACTAGGCGGCGAGATATTCCAAGGGATTTGCTGTTATGTTGAGCAAGCCTGTTGAAATATACCAAGCACCCGACACAAATGACAACAGGCAGAATCGCTGAGCAGTGTTTATTATACATGCCATTGGTCGAAGACACTGGTGATAGATAACACCCAGCATAGTTGCCCATAGTGGTGATGTATAGTTAACGATCCCTTGGAATATAACTGCAGTTCTTAACCACTAACCCTAATACCCCTAAATCAATATTATTTAATTTTAATGAAATTATTTTCTATTGGATGACTGGAATTTCAAATAAAATACTTTCTTGCTATTAGCTGATTAAAAATCAGCCAATAGGGATGAAGCTTTACCCCTATATAAATTGGTTCCGGGCATCCTGAAATTCAGTGGGCGGTGGCGGCGAAGTCTTTCTCCGTCCCCTCAAAGATGGCCCCCAGGTGCCTGGACCTGGGATGAAGAGGGCCCCGGCGATGATGAAGATAGTAGAGCGGACAAAGATGAGCCACCGGTGCCTAGACCCTGGATAAAGAGGGCCCAACATCAGATCAAGAGCAGTTGAATTTTCGCATGGTGAGTTTAAGTTTTGGGTTTAGTTAGGGCTTTTTTGGGATTTTTTTTTTAAAGACTTTTTTTATTTTAAATTATAATTTTAGGATAGGTTTAGTAGTTAGACTTTATTATTTTGGGGGTGGGTGGTTACTTGTATTGTAGAACGGAGTGGTGTAATTTATTTAAATGTAAAAGAGCTATATTGATTTTAGGGAAATATCCTACAAAAGGCTCTTTTAATGGCTACTGTTATGCTAGGGTTTTTTTGTTTTGGTGGGTGTTTTTATGGGGCATGTAGGTTAGTGTTAGGTATAATGGTATTTTTTTTATTTTGGATATTGTCTTTTTTTATTTTCTGTAACAGACTTTTTTATTTAAGGGGGTTAGGTGTTAGGTAGTGTAGTTGTAGTTTGCGTTTGGAGCAGGATGTTTAGGGCATAATCACCTAACCACCACCCATACCTGTATGGGGGTTGATTAATGTTGTTTAGCATTTAGTAGGCCTTAATCCCCTATATGGGGGTGGTACAGTGATTTGGTTAGGGCAGCTTAGGGGTTAATAGCATATTTTAGCATTTATCTAAAATGTTTAAAATATTTTTTCTTGTTGTATTTATTATTGTAAACATAAATATATTTTTTTTAAATTTCTATTTATGTTACAAAAGTTTTTAGTATTACAATTGTATTATTACATAACAGGCATGCAGTTATGTTATACTATAATTATAATGCAACTGTCTTTTATAAAAAAAATATTTTAAAAATATATTTATATTTAAAATAAACACAACAAGTAAGAATATCTACATTTTAATTTATATCCAATACGCATTATACATGACCATGCATTTTATTTTAAACATTGTATATATAATGTAGTCTGGCCTTGCATTGATGTTTAAAGGACCAGTCAACACTGTAGATTTGCATAATCAACAAATGCATGATAAGAAGTTATGTCTATTTCCACTCCCCTTGTATCATATGACAGTCATCAGTCAATCACAAATGCATATATGTATATGCTGTGAATTCTTGCACATGCTCAGTAGGAGTTGGTGACTCAAAAAGTATAAATATAAAAAGACTGTGCACATTTTGTTAATGGAAGTAAATTGGAAAGTTGTTTAAAATTGCATGCTGTATCTGAATCATGAAGTTTAATTTTGACTTGAGTGTCCCTTTAAAATGGTATGAATTGTCATATATATTGCATATTATTTTAAGTATTGCATATAAATTAAAATGTATTTATTTTAAATTTTGTTTATTAGTGATAGTATAGATATATATTCATGGGCAACTTTATTAGGTACACCTTGCTAGTACCGGGTTTTAACCCTTTTGCCTTCAGAGCTGCCTTAATTCTTCGTGGCATAGATTCAACAAGGTGATTTTGGTCCATATTGACATGACAGCATCACGCAGATGCTGCAAATTGGTCAGCTGCACATCCTTGATGCAAATCTCCCGTTCCACCACATCCCTAAGGTGCTCTATTGGATTGGTATTTGGTTACAGTGGAGGTCATTGGAGTACAGTGAACTCATTGTTATGTTCAAGAAACCAGTTTGAGATGATTTGAGATCTGTGACATGGTGCATTATCCTGCTGGAAGTAGCCATTAGAAGATGGGTACACTGTAGTCATAAATGGATGGACATGGGCAGCAACAATACTCAGGTAGGCTGTGGCGTTTAAACAATGTCCAATTGGTACTAAGGGACCCAAAGTGTGCCAAAAAAAATCCCCCACAGTACAGGGGTCAGCAACCTTTGGCTCTCCTAATGTTTTAGAACTACATTTCCCATGATGCTTAGGCAGCTTAAAGAAACTTAAGCATCACAGGAAATGTAGTTCTAAAACATCTGGAGAGCCAAGGTTGCTGACCCCTGCCCCACACAATTGCACCACCACCACCACCAGCCTAAACCATTAATGCAAGGCAGGATGGATCCATGCTTTAATGTTGTTTATGCCAAATTCTGACCCTACTATCCCAGTAGATCAGTCAGACCAGCCCGTCTGGCACCAACAAACATGCCACATTTAAAGTCACTTAAATCTTCTTTCTTCACAAGCCAGGGATCAGGAACCAGGAAGGATGTCAGGCAGCCAGGTAATACACAGGAACTCTCACAACCAGGTCTGAGACAACGCAAAGGCAAAGCATTCTGAATAGAGGCCCTTTAAATAATAAGTGATGACATCACAATTCTGAGACTGCATCCTGTCTCACATGGATGATGCACACCAGTCTGGCCATAAAAGGAAGTGCAGGAAATGAGCAGCATCCCCCACAATGCACCATAGTCAGGAAGAGAGGTGAGTAAAATGGCTGCCAGCAGCACATGGCAAACAAACAGGGAAAAAACCCTGACAAATCATTAACATACCGCTTGTGCAGTCATAACACAAATGATGTAGAAGCTTCTCTGGGATCCCCTTTGTTCATAAATAGCAAATAGCTATTGATTTTTGGTGATTAGAGGGCCACTAATTGCAGCTGCGCACCACACTTTTATTAAGGGACACTGAACCCAAATTATTTCTTTCCTGATTCACATAGAGCATGCAATTTTAAGCAACTTTCTAATTCACTCCTATTATCAAGTTTTCTTCATTCTCTTTCTATCTTTATTTGAAAAAGAAGGCATCTAAGCTAAAGGAGCCAGCAATTTTTGGGTTCAGAACCATAGACAGCACTTGTTTATTGGTGCTGTCCAATCAGCAAGGACAACCCAGGTTATTCACCAAAAATGGGCCGGAATCTAAATTGACATTCTAGCTTTTCAATTAAACATACCAAGAGAATGAAAAACACTTGATAAAAGGAGTAAATTAGAAAGTTGCTTAAAATTGCATGCTCTATCTGAATCACTAAAGAAAAAATTTGGGTTCATTGTCCCTTTATTCCCGACAGTGAAGGTGTTAATCAGGTAGGTCAGTTCCCAAAATAAAGATTACTTTTTTTTAATTAAAAAAAAATGTAGCATTTTGTTTTTAATTAAAAATTTTTTTGCAAAAAAGCCTTTACTGTGTGTTCCCTGTAAATATACATGTATATGCTTATATATTATATTACACATATAAACACATAAATATATATGTATATATTAATTTACATATACATTTACATTCTGCTGCCCATCGCTGCGCGACTTACCCCCATTCACTGTGCTAGTTCTCATGCCATGTCTTACGCCTATGGAAGCGTGCTCTCATGAGCACAATGCTTCCGTGCAATACAAACATAAGGTCGTGTTTGTATTGCACCTAACTTGTACTAGTAGCGCCCATTTGTGTGCACTGATATTACTAAGTTGAGAGCAAATATCGCTTTCGCGGAAGTGATATTTTGCTCTCAATTTGTAATCTAGCCACGAATATTTATGTGTATGGCCTTAGCTTCAAGAGTTAGTATTAGATTATGGCAGTTTAGGGGTCAATGTCTAAATTATATGCATAGTTATATACAATACCTGAAACAATATGCATTGTACATATCTATAGAGTAAAAGGCATTTAATGTTGCTTTCTTTTATTTGAAACATATATTTTCAAATATATACTTACGTGTGAAATAATAAACACAGCAAGCAAACAATAAATTCCTTTTAAGATACATACAATACTTTATATAATATACATTGTACATGACAATGCATATTTTGTCAAGGAGGCCTGGCCAGGCTCCTGGAACTGACTTAATTCCGGTCCCACTTGTTTGGGGTGCTATATTATGGGAGGAATGTGGGACACTTCAATTTCTCGGTACCCCATTCCTCCCAGAAGGTAGCACCCTTAAACAAGTGGTATCCCTGGGTGCCTCATCAAATTGCTAAGAACATACTAAAAGGCAACTTGATCCCCTGCATGATCGGCACCCCTCTTAAGAAGCGCCGGACCGGGCTCAATTTGTGTCCATTTCTCAGTTTCAGAAGCGTGGCTAGACCAGCGAGGCTTTGCTAGCAGACGCTCTGCCACCGGAGTTTAGCACATCTCCGTGACACATCATTTAAAAATTGTTTATAATTTTAGCAACATAGCTTCTATAGTTATAATGGGGAAGATTACTATTTAGTATAGTTTATTATAGTCAGGTATTTTTCAGACAGTAGGCAGTATGTGGGAGTTAGCTAGGGTTTTCCAGGGGAATGTAGGTTAGACATTAACAGGCCCATTTATCAAAGGGCTTGCGGACCTGATCCGACACTGCGGATCAGGTCCACAAGACCTCGCTAAATGCGGAGAGCAATACGCTCTCCGCATTTAACATTGCACCAGCAGCTCACAAGAGCTGCTGGTGCAATGACGCCCACTGCTGACTCGCGGCCAATCGGCCGCCAGCAGGGAGCTGTCAATCAACCCTATCGTATTCGATCGGGTTGATGTCCGGCGATTCCTGTCCGCCTGTTCAGAGCAGGCGGACAGGGTTATGGAGCAGCGGTCTTTAGACCGCTGCTTCATAAGTTGTGTTTCTGGCGAGTCTGAAGACTCGCCAGAAACACGGCCCTTCAAGCTCCGTACGGAGCTTGATAAATGGGCCTGTATGTAAGTGTATTCAGTATTAGTGTAATGGCATATCTAGTATAGTTGAAGAGAAGAATCAAATGTGCAGATTAATCTTTGTCAGTGAATAACATGAATGAATTTGTTGCTACTTGTATCTCCCTCACTCAACTCTCTTGAGGGGTTTATATACTGTAGCAATTTGCTATACCACTATCAGGTTGAGCAGTTGTGCTTTAACTACTTCTACTCTTTTCTGTGGATATGTGATCACAATGTGATTATCATATATATATATATATATATATATATATATATATATATATATATATATGGTATATTCTTAATATTTCTCAGTGGTCTCATAGAAATGGTATAAGTATACAATTGTGGACACTATCAAATTATAGGAACCAGAATCAAGTATATGTGGAGGTTGATCTTGCACAAGTTATATTATGGCTTTATGAACAGCTGACAGTGCAAATATTAAACAGAGAAAGTTCCAACATTAAATGTTACGGCTTTCTGAACAGCTGACAGAGCCAATATTAAACAGTGAAAGTTCCAATGTCACAATGTTGCATGGTGAATCACAGTTATTTATATGCATATAGGTTCACTTAAGGTTAACGTGTCTAAACAATACTCAGTAAGCACTTACATTTGTGTAGCAGGAATAGGTAATGGACCATTCAGGTTCATGCTGCTAAGTGTTTGACCGCGAAGCTACGATTGCAGAGTGGGCGGTCACAGATGAGTTCAGGTAAGGCAATTGCGGCTCGTCTCTGGAAAGGCTAAAGCGGCTCGTCTCAGGAAGGCAGCACAACGTCAGAGATCCGACAGAGTAGCTGGGTTGCAGGAGGAATCAAAGCTTCCCAATAATGGAAGGGATTCAATAACAAGCAATGATGGAACAGTTGCTAGTTGCTTATAAAGGAAGGTTCAGCTCACAATTAAAGCAATAGCGCAAGTAAACAACATAGATGAGAAAACGTATGACACATATATGACAATTAGGGACTTAGCTGGGCGTTCCAGGGGTGTGTTGGTTAAGCGTGATGTAGGTGTAGGTGGGAGGTAGCAAGGCAGAGCAGGGGGAGTGTAGCTTAGATGTGATGTAGATATAGGCATTCAGGTGGAGTAAGCGGGGCGTGCTAGGGGGAGTCGGCTGCACTTTGCGAAGATATTAGCAGCGATATTTGTGTTGGCGAGACTACATCATCTGAGGTAGTTATCGTAGGTGTAGTGTAAATTAGGTCCCACCGGCAATATTTGGAGTGTGCCTATACGGAAACAAAATGAAGACGAGCTCCCATTGACTTCTATGAGAGACATCGCCGTCGCTGCTCAGCCACGCCCCTTTTCGATGAACATCTTGGCAGACTGAGAGGCCAGAAAGGCAGTTTCTTGTTGGTCTGTCAATGTCGGAGCCTGGGACTACCAGGTTCTGTCTTTTTTTTCAGTGAGTTCAGCCCCTTGACGTCTGCACTATAATTTGTCTCTAAACTACATAATGTTATATTATCTGGCCAATAGAAAGTAATTAAGATCTCTGGGAAGCTGAAGCAGTTTTATTTTAAAAAGAAGAAATGCAAAGTTCAATCTAATTTGTAAAATATACACATAAATATACAAAGTATGATCCTAATGTGTTAAAGTTACACAGAAACTGGGAAAACATTATTATATTTTTTTAAACCAGAAACCTAAATTTATTGCTGTATATAAAATAGAAAGTGCAAAGTTAAATGTAATAAAACTTAACTTAATCTAAAGTGTAAGGTAAAAATAAAAAGAACAAAGTGTAAATGCAGCAGAACTTTCATGTCATGCAGTGGTATATTGCACTGGGTTTGTCTCTCCTTCACATATAGAAATGCAGGGAAAACCCCTTGGAGAATAGCTAAATCTGTCTTTAACCCCTTAAGGACCACAGCACTTTTCCATTTTCTGACTGTTTGGGACCAAGGCTATTTTTACATTTTTGCGGTGTTTGCGTTTAGCTGTAATTTTCCTCTTACTCATTTACTGTACCCACACTATTATTTTCATCATATCTTAAAATTTACTATGAATAAAGTTATAAAATATGAGGAAAAATTAAAAAACACTTTTTCTAACTTTTTCTAACCCCCAAAATCTCTTACACATCTACAACCACCAAAAAAACACCCATGCTAAATAGTTTCTACATTTTGCCCTGAGTTTAGAAAAACCCAATGTTTACATGCGCTTTTCTTTTTTTGCAAGTTAGAGGGCCATACATACAAGTAGCACTTTGCTATTTACAAACCACTTTTTTTCAAAATTAGCGCTAGTTACATTGGAACACTGATATCTATCAGAAATCCCTGAATATCCCTTGACATGTACATATTTTTTTTTTAGAAGACAACCCAAAGTATTGATCTAGGCCCATTTTGGTATATTTCATGCCACCATTTCACCGCCAAATGCGATCAAATAAAAAAAAATGTTTTTCCCAAACTTTAGGTTTCTCACTGAAATTATTTATAAACAGCTTGTGCAATTTTGACACAATGGTTCTAAATGCTTCTCCTGGATCTCCTTTGTTCAGAAATAGCAGACTTATATGGCTTTGGCGTAGCATTTCGGTAATTAGAAGGCCACTAAATGCCACTGCGCACCACACTTGTATTATGCCCAGCAGTGAAGGGGTTAATTAGGGAGCATGTAGGAAGCTTGTAGGGTTAATTTTAGCTTTAGTGTAGTAGACAATCCAAAGTATTGATCTAGGCCCATTTTCGTATATTTCATGCCACCATTTCACCGCCAAATGCGATCAAATAAAAAAAAATCGTTCACTTTTTCACAAACTTTAGGTTTCTCACTGAAATTATTTATAAACAACTTGTGCAATTTTGACACAAATGGTTCTAAATGCTTCTCCTGGATCCCCTTTGTTCAGAAATAGCAGACATATATGGCTCTGGCGTTGCTTTTTGGTATCTAGAAGGCCGCTAAATGCCGCTGCGCACCACACGTGTATTATGCCCAGCAGGGAAGGGGTTAATTAGGGAGCTTCTAGGGTTGATTTTAGCTTTAGTGTAATGTAGTAGACAACCCAAAGAATTGATCTAGGCCCATTTTGGTATATTTCATGCTACCATTTCACCGCCAAATGTGATCAAATATAAAAAAATTGTTCACTTTTTCACAAATTTTAGGTTTCTCACTGAAATTAATTACAAACAGCTTGTGCAATTATGGCATAAATGGTTGTAAATGCTTCTCTGGGATCCCCATTGTTCAGAAATAGCAGACATATATGGCTTTGCTTTTTGGTAATTAGAAGGCCGCTAAATGCAGCTGCGCATCACACGTGTATTATGTCTAGCAGTGAAGGGGTTAATTAGGTAGCTTGTAGGGTTAATTTTAGCTTTAGTGTGGAGATCAGCCTCCCACCTGACACATCAGACCCCCTGAACCCTCCCAAACAGCTCTCTTCCCTCCCCCACCCCACAATTGTCCTTGCCATCTTAATTACTGGCAGAAAGTCTGCCAGTACTAAAATAAAAGGTTTTTCTTTTTTGGTTTAAAAACAAAACAAAACATGATTCTGCTGTGTAGGATCCCCCCTTAGCCCCCAACCTCACTAATCCCCCCCAAACAGCTCTCTAACCCTCCACCTCTACCTTATTTGGTGCCATCTTTAGTACTGGCAGCTGTCTTGCCAGTACCCAGTATGAAATAAAATGTGTTTTTTTTTATATTTTATTAATATTTTTTTAATATTTTCTGTAGTGTAGTTGTCCCCCCTCAAGATCCAACCCCCCACCCTCTCCCAGATCCCTTAATTGAACATTTCCCCCTCCCCAGTCCTCTCTCCCACCTTACTGTAGAAAATTTTTGTGCCATAGTGTGGGGTTCCCACCTGTGCCCACCCCCCTCCAGCACTTCCCTCGACCGATGGCCGCCCACCCGCCTCCGGCTCCCACCGACCATAGCCATCAATGGCCGATGCAGACAGGGCCATTGGTCGTTAAGGGGTTAATGGATTTCACTAGGGATCTTGCAGTGCTGGGGGATCGTTTTAGATCATCTCACCTGAGCGGAGAGCTTTCAATCATCAGGCCCATATAGAAATAAGGAGCTATGTGTGTATATAGGGAGTGAAAAGATGAGGACTGCTCATCCTGTAGGCTCAGTTTATTTTAATAGTCACGTTCTTGAGAACAAAAGGTACAGTTTTGAAATATAAAAATAAATCTAAAGAAAAGATTTCACAAGTCAATGGAAACAAATTAAAGGAACAGCGTACACAAGGAAGCAGTAGAGAGTTCATTGTATTTAATGCCAGTGCAGGAACACCCTTTAGATTTTTTTTAATATAGGTGGAGGTTTCAACAGGAAATCAGCTTTTGGTCTATTTGTAAACAATGTTATACTCTCCAGCAGTAAAACAGATTATTGTGGCGAATACTGTAAGAAGCATGCAGGCTTGCATGTGCGAACCAGTCCCGCAAGGGCTCTGGTGCAGCTTAAGCTGCTTTATACATGGAGCACATCGATGGCTTTATATGATTATTTGACACTCAAAAGACTTTTAAGTGTCCAGTATTTTTGTTATACCACCGCCTCCACTCCTCTGGCCGTTGCTATGGCTGCATGAGGTTTTTGAGCAGCGGCTTGTCTCTTTGCGCACCTGTGTGCCCACCTTGGCGTTATTATAGCGCTGTCTATTTGTGAGTCATTTTGCTTGGATTTATTATAGCGCTGTCTATTTGTGAGTCATTTTGCTTGGATTTGTGATCGCTTTTCTCCTTTATAAATACATAGATGAGGTTTCCTTCTCCACGGGCTTTATTAGCGTAGTTTATTTATTCTTTTGTCTGTATTGGATTGACTAGTTTTTCTCACCGCTGCTCACTGGGGCTGTTTGTTTACTTTCTATGACATGTGTTGCATGGGCGGGACCCAGGTGAGCTATTGGCGGAGGTGACTAACGGCTCTCCAATCAGAGTGGTGTTATTCGCCTATTCCCTCCCATCTTGAGTATCGATAGTTGGCCCCGTCTCTGATTGGAGTATTTGATCTCTGTGGCGGCATGGCATGTATGATGCGCTATCGGTTAATAACCTAAATCCGATTTTCTGTGCCCCGTTGTGGCATTGGCTCAATATGGTTTGGTATATCAGTCACATGGGATTACTCAGTGATGAAGGGGATGGGGTGTACTTTTCTATCAATGAATTTTTTCTCTCAATGAATTCTTTCTATCAATGAATTGTTAGTTTGTAAACATTAGGGGGAGGGGGGTGTACAACTTTGATTAGTTGATACGGATTGGTTAATTATGCTTAGGGTGTGTATCCCGGATCCCAATCAAGTTTTGAGCTAGGTTTTTTAAACCTTTCTAATTGTTTTTTATGAGGCTATGAGTAAGGCTCACACCGAAACACGCTAGCCATCGTTTCTGTCACTAGCTCTTAAATTTTGTTTTTCCACCTTCTCTGTATTGGGTTTGCATTTTAAAAGGGATTTTTCCCTGTGTATTCTTTGTAACAATTTATGCTACAATTTGTTACCCTGTTCATGAAATACTTTGAAACGACCACTACCAGGTGCTTCCATTTTTTCTTTTTTGGCTCCTTGGCTTGAGCCATTTAAGGTAAGCTGCGTCAATCTTTTTTATTATTTAAGAGGAAAAGGACAAAATCATAACAAAAAATAATAACAGTGAATAGCAATCACCCCATACAAATTAAAACAACAAGAAGAAAAAACAAAAAAAAATAAAAAAACATATTTTGGGGATGCAGCCCACATTAATACATTTATCTCAGAGGCGCAGCTCTAACATGACTTCCAACAACTTTTAGTTATCTGCCAAACACAAATAAGACATATTGATACTTCTCCTGTATCAACATAATAATTGGCTTTTGTTTTAATTTATCTATTTGCCCCTTCCTTCTCTTATTTCTCCCCAACCTGCTTCAATCTTTAGTTGCCCTAGTATAGGTTGTGCTGTGTGTACTCTTGGGTGCTCTTATTCTATGTTATAAAGTTTTGACTGACTACCTGCTGCTGAATCCTGCTCTGCCTAAGTGACAACTATTTTGGGACAGTTCAGGGATAATTCTCCCCTCTAAATTATTCCCAATGATCCTTTTAACCTGCTAGAGTGTAATAAATTGGTTACAAGTAGCTCCTTTACTCCTATTTCAGCATTTGAAATAGCTGATTTAGACTGTGGTACCGCCACCTACACTGAACAAATTAATACTGGAGTATAGTCTATTGAATAGCCTAAGTATACACAGCCAGCAGAAGAGATTACACTCTCAGTGGGATGCAGGATAGTTAAGTAATAAAATGATAATTTTCCATTGTTCTCTCTATGTATTGAGCTTTGGTGTTCAAGCCAAATAAAAGATGAGGAAGCAAGTCTGTTTACACAAACTTAGAACATAATGAGATCTGATATGTCAGAGTATGTGAATATTATGATGAAAATTATATATGCATATATATATATATATATATATATATATATATATATATATATATATAGTTTTTTTTTTTAAATACACTGTATATGGTTGATGAGACCACAGGATTAATTAGATGTGAGGTTGTTGACGACTACTTCTAGTTCTGTGGGTCCTAACCCCCTACCAGATGGTTTTAGCTGGGTGAATGCACGTTTATCATAATTGAAAGTTAGCATAGCTTTGAAGCACACCCTCCTGCCGTGTCAAGCATACAAACATTCGCCTAAAGGAAATATAACTCAATGACCATGTTTTACTTAACTACAGGTATACCCCACTCATACAGCGGGTTAGGGACCGGAGCCCCGCTGTAAAGTGAAAACCGCCTTAAAGTGAAACAAAGCAATTTTAGCTTTCTTTTCAAGTGAAGCGCTGTAAAGTGAGGTATACCTGTATATACAGAGTTTTTATGGCTTAAGATAACATAGTCTTTGAAGCCAACAACACTACAGGAGGGCAAGGGCCAAGTTGTCATACAGGGACCATTGAGACATTTCATAGCTATGTGTAAATTGTTTCCTGTGGAGTTCTTCCATGTGCAGGAATCAAACAAATTAGCATTTACAATTCCCTGTATGGCATAAATAAAAATAAATACATTTTGAAAAAGAAATGATGCCAATAGTTTAAAGTATTTTTAAAATAATTCAAACAACCCATATATGTATATACATATATTCAGGGACATATTATATTAAAGGGATAATTGCTGTGTTGGATATATATATGAAAAATAGATTCAAACCTGTAATAAATTGAATGGAAACTGTAATAATCCCATTGTTTAATTATATATAACATAATTTTTCTATTTTTCAGCTGGGGCTAGAGGATACGGAGTGCAGGATTGCCTGCATGGGATATCTGAATCATGTCATATGATTATATACTAGATGTTTGGGAAAGTTTAAACCCAGCTCTGAAAATATAACAGATGTATAAATGCAATAAAGTATGTTTAATAGGGAAAATTAAATTAACAATATACTTATTTTGACATAATATAGTGCTTGGTATTAAAATGAAATTGACATGAGGTTATCCTGCCTGGAATTCGGATTGTAAGTTATTAATGCAAGAAATTATGGCATTTATTACACATTTTAAAGAAATATTTTCTTTCACTGTCTAGAAATGGTTAAATGTGAATCTGTTTGTGTTGTCATGCTGCCACCCAAGGGCCAAAACCCAGTATGACAGTTAAGAGACTTAACTGTTTAAAAGATGCGTTTCCATGGTGATCATGTTCAGCTCCGTAAGGGCCAATCCGATTAGATATTCCAGATACCCAATCAGAAGGGTCAAGCACGAAGGGCCACCCATTATTCTTACCTATGATGGGAACTTATATAAGTTAATGCAAGAGAGAGAAAGACACAGATTGTGCTGAGCTAACTTATAACTGGTGTGTTGGGCGTGAAAAGTACCATTTTACTTTGGCAAAGCTGATCTACCCTTTTCTCATTGATTGCAAAATATACTTATTGGTATTTCTGAGGTGAGATTAAAACCTCCTGAGAGATATTGGATATCGATTGGTGTTCATCCTGGTAAGTAGAAGATTGTGGTAGATTGAAAAGAGCAAATTGTGTCTTTAAACTGTATTTCATAGCCTTGAATAGCTCTTAGCTTGCCTTTTTGTATGCAAACATTTAAAGAAAACATTCATTGTTGCTATATATAAACAGACCTAAAGAAATAAATTGTATTTAAAAGCTAGTATTTCATAGCCTGTGTATTGTTAAACTAATCCTAAATTTTAAATTGTTTTTCTGTGCAAATATATATAGTTATAACTCAGAATTTTTCCAAGAATTATTAATGATTAATCAATGACTCTCAAAAAGCGAGACGAATTAATACTAAAATCTTGGCCCCTTGTGATATGCATTATTGACGAAATGTCGCTTTGTGTCATAGACAAACAATTGCAAATACAGGAGCTAGAAAGTAGTATTCGTTCCTCACGCAGATGCGAAGAGGATTTAAAAACAGCCAAAAATAAAATGGATGAATTTGCCCAAAACCTAACCGCCTCAGATAAGCATAACATAGACTTACTAGCACAGATACAAGAATTAAATATACAGCTTGCGCAAAGCCAGAGAGAATTAAGTGATTTAAAAAGGTCATATCGCCATAATCAAAACCCCTATATTAACAGTGAGAATAATGCAGATAATTCTAACTCCCTTAGAGAACGCGTCAGGGACGAGGAACAGAAATATATGGAAGAGTGTAGACAAATGACCCCTATTGGGTCAGAAATAGATTTCCCAAATAGACAATCACCTCATGACGTAAATCCAGAGAACTGCTGTAAATCAGCTAGTGCGGGTGAGGGAAACTCTAATAGAGAATCCCAAAATAAGTCTAATAAAGTATATGACTCCCATAAAATAGTTACTTTCATAAATGGTGCTGTACCTGTATTCTCCAACAAGGGAACAAACTCTGTGATTGATCACTTAGAGGCCTTTGAAAATGAATTAGCTATAATGAATGTTACAAGTGAGAAATAAAAAATTGAACTTCTGCCCTGGGTATTTGACGGTAAGCATCACAAATTCTTTACTTCACTAAAGGATATGAATATTCATTCCTGGTGTGAAATAAAACAACAATGCAGAAAAGAATTTGGGCAACATCGCACTAAAACTGCCGCAAAAATAGCGGTATATGGTTTAAAATGTAGTGCGAATCAAAGTCCCATCGAGTTCCTTTCTGAATTGAAAAATGCGTACAGTATGGCTGAAGATAACCCCAGATTTGATTTCTCAGAATTTGTAAATTTATTTTTTGAAGCACTGCCTACACCCATCAAAATTAACTTAGCTAGAGATTTTGATGAGGACTGCTCATTGGAATGGCTGATCAAAGAGAGTACAAAATTATTCTCTATTCAGCAGTCCAGTGAGCAGAGAGCTAAAAAGGAATCAAAACCCAAAATTGTAGCAGAAACTAGGGTGTCACCTAGCCCCCTCAATTTGGAGTCTAAAAAGAAAACCTACGCGGAGGTGGCCAGTCAAAACAGGCCATCTCCACAGAGGTTTAACTCTGCTGCTTCCCCTACACGGGCTGAGGCGCAGAGAGACTATAACCAAAGTGGGGGACATAATCAGGTGAATAATTACCCACAAAGAGAATACTCACCAAATAATTGGTACCCACGCAAAGGTAGATACAATAGATGGCGAAGATATTCTCAGGGCAACCAAACACCCCAAGTATATAATGCTCCCCAAAGTACTAATACTGAACAAACTGAACCCCAGGGGCAACAACGCCAAAATAGAAATAGCGGCCCTGATTCTGAGGACACCCAATGGTCCAGGAATTATTATTATGGGGCATCAAGAGATAGGCCCAGGGGTAGAGGTAACTTGTACAATCAGGTAGATATGCTTTTTACCCAGTTAAATCGGTTGAGCGAACAATTCGCTAATATGAGTCAACCTTCTACGGCTCAGCAACCGAACAATACTTTTTTAGGGGTACAGCCAGTGGTCAGCAGTGGACCACAGGCACAGTCATAAATACTGCAGTATCACCTGAAAGGGAGGGGAGAGATATACAAAATGTAATAATAAATATCAATGATACTAATCATGTTCTCTCCCCACAGATCAGAAACGGACGATTTAGCTGTGATGACAAGCAACCTCATCCGGGAAAAATTAACAAATCTTTCCCTTTGCAGTGTTCTCTTAACCTTATTTCCACAGATGCAGTACACAAGAATCCAGCCAACCCTGTCATAAAGGAGACCAGTAGGTATGAAATTCCTTCTGCACGGGAAAACATGGCGGATTCAGGTAACACGTGGCAAAGCCCATAGATGTACAATAATGCAAACTTTATGTGTGAAATGGTAGAAACTGAAGGGAGATATTATGTATTAGCTGAGCTGCAAGATTCAGTCTCCAACCCTATCATGGGATTAATTGATACTGGATCTCAGGCAACGATTTTATCCCACAGGTACTACACACAGCTAAATGAGCTAACACCCCACAAACCTAAAATAAAAGAATTTGATGGTTCTCTAATAGGAGTTGGGGGTGATTCCCTAAAAGTTTACGGTACTACCTGGTTAAAATTTAAATTGGGGAACAGGGTCATAAGACACCCTGTCATTATAGTGGATTTGCCAACTGATCGTTTAATTATTGGTAGTGATCTCCTGAAGCGATTAAGCACCATAATTGATTGCATAAATAATGTAATTTGGTCACAAGTTAAAAGACCTATCAATTATGAGAAATCTGGTGTATTTCGCCCCCGACATAACTGTCACGTGGTGGAAGAGAAACCAGATGCTGTGGAGATTCATTTTAGGAATAACTCTGTACCTGAAATCACTATTTTACAAATAGATGACCAGACTCCTTTAAGCGGCTCTGATAGAAATACTTTTAAAATTTTGCCTGTAAAAATAGCGAATATTTCCCTAGACGGCGATGTATTAACCATATCTCTCCACAAGGGGATCATAAAATCCCTAAGGGGGGCAATGCTCAATACCTCGCAGGGATTGAGAGAGTTAAAGAGGATCTATTTCTACCTATACAAATGCATGACCTTGGTACAACAAAATATGCCAAGTTGAGTTTAAAACAGGAAGCTAGCTATATAAGGCTTATTAGCACAGATAGCGGAACCTAAAGTGATTAAATATCTTTCTCCCCAAGACCACTGGGTCAACGGCTGATAGGTTTGAAAGCTATAACATCACAGCTAAGTGTTTATTATCTGTCTCTATAGGTAATAAGTCAGTGAAGCACCTGTTTTTAGTTTTAAATACTCCCCATAATCAAATATACATTGGCAATGATATCTTACATAGATATGCCATACAAATAGATTTGATTAACTTTTGCCTCTGGAGCAGGTTAAAGGGGGACCCTGAAGTATTTCAGGATGAAAATGCAGCCCTGAAATCAAACCAGCAATTACCATATGATGTGAACATGCAGGTGTCTAACGATATTATAATTCCTGCTGGGGATGATAAATTTCTTTTGCCCTTACAGGTAAAGAGAGGTAAAAAATTAAAAACTTCTGAAACACTAATTTGCCTCTCCCATAGAATACAAAATCTGGGTGTTACTATGGCCCACACTCCTTTGGTAAATACTATTCCAATACATATCATTGTGCATAACATGACCCCACAGGATATAACCTTATCTAAGGGAACTACCATAGGATACGCGCTGGAATCGAGTTATTACACTTTTGGATTCCAGAATAATATAATTTGGCTAATACCTGAAGGATACTTAACTGAAGAACAATTAATAGAACAATCCTTTGCATCTATGCCAGAGGGTCTATTTCATATTCAGTCTATTTATCCCTTCAGCTCAGAGGAAGGCATCTGTAAAATTGAAGAAGCCTCTCTAGTATTTGATCAGTCAATCAAACAGCAGGATTACCCCAATACCCAGAGTCATGGGGGCAATGCAAACTATAATCAAGGGGATCTCACCTCTAGGTTGGAAGAAGCCTATGAGATAGGACAGCCTGAAATCTTTCCAGGATTTCAACAAATAGTCGAAGAGCAAATATCCTTAGCTAATGGCTGTTCCAGCGATGATGAACGCCAACAGCTGCGAGAACTTCTGATGGAGTACAAGGATATTTTTTACTAGGGATTCTTATGACTGTGGTACTACAGACTTGCACATTGCAAGAATACAAACAGATCCCACTGCACCACCTGTCTTTGTTAAACAATACAGACTTCCTTTAGCCTCATATGATTCTCTTGCAGAAATCATAAGGAACTTGGAAGAAAGGGGTATCATACGACAGGTGCATAGTTCTTATAACAATCCTATTCTAGGTGTTCTCAAACCCAATAGACAATGGCATTTGTGTGCTGATTTAAGACAGCTAAACAAACGAGTGTACATGTCTTGCTGGCCTGTACCATACATTGACCAATAAGTTTGGGCGGCCAGCAGTTTCTGCATAGTTGTCTCTGTGATGTATTTGGAAGAGGATACACAGGAGTTGACACTAGATTGCGAGTCCCCATCATGAGAGTCTTGATCAGCATGGCTAGAGGCCGACTGAGACGGTACTCTGCAAGTTTGAAGAGAAAAATGATCCAAAAAATTATCCAGAACTGTCTTGTCTAATCCGTGGAGTAATCAGTTAAGTCATAAAAGTGCATGATATAACATTAATTAGGACATTAGACAAAAGGTGATCTAGGCTCCGTTATGCTTATATTGCTAAACAAGGTCAACCGCCCCAGCCATATAAGCTCTTCCACCTACCACATCAGAGAGGAAATACACTCCTCACAAAGTGCCCAACAGGGCAAAATAGAGAAAGCAACTGATGTAGTGGCGAAAGAGTTCCAGGGAGGAAAGTTAAGGACAGTATTATGTGGAAAGCAGCAACTCTAAAGACCTAGAACCAGACCCTCACCTTGGGGGAGAGGGGATACGACCCGAAGGAAGGGAGAGGGGAGCGGGAACTGACCCACCCAGACAGCTTGGGCGGGAGCGGGAAGGTGAGGGGTGGCAAAAAAAAAAAAGGAATAATACTCTTAAGATAATACCTGCGTACAATAGTTAGTAAAAGTTGGTATACGTGTAATAACAGTACTGGAAGATAGGAATGTAAGGTGTGACAGACTTAGAGCATAATAATGTGTGCAAACAATCTAGGACATATCATATAAAAACACTCCACTCTGGGTGCAGACCCCAGAGGCACATACGCTGACGCAGCAGCTAAATCACCATCCCCCCAAATATTCCCTGAGGTGTTTTGAGCCAACTTATATTTGAGTGTTCCTGCTGGAGAATTCAAAGAGGAGCATTTGAAATTGGAAGGCACTGTGAGGGGAACCAGAAAGGGATCTAAGTAACTGACAGGTCTGAAGAGCCAATGCTGTGTTAAACTAGACACCATCTAAATCTCTTGAAAATGGGCAACCCAGACACTCTCAGAACAACTTTGGAGCTGTGTGTTGAGCAATTCTAGCTCCCAATGGGAGATGGGGTGCGATAGGGCCTGGTAACACTAAACCCTCTAACTAGAAATCACCCCAAAAAAGCTTAAGGGTGACCTAAGATGTGGTGCTGTACCGGGTCAGGTTATGGGGGGGACCAGGGAGGACCAGCAAAACACTTGCTCTTCGTGTGTAAATGAAAAGCTGCTGAGTTGTCCAAATGCAGCTAGTCCCGAGTGCAGCTTCCCATGCAGGGGAACAAAGCCTGGATTAAGAGCAATTCAGTGAGCTGCAATAGTGTTATATGGTGCCCACACTCCTTATGTGCCCTAATTAGGCCTCTGATGAAGGCTACGTGTAGTTAGCATGGGAAGCACTTAAAATATAGTAGTGGTTAATTCATCCCCAAGAGACCCATCGTAGCTCGGCTGAGCTCCGGAAAGACATTTCTGAGATTGGGGAACGGGTTGATGACTTGGAACGCAAATAAGATGACCTGGCTACTGACCACACTAATCTCCTGACATACTCTGAATCTTTGGCAGATCAGATCACGCAATTGGAGTATAAACTGGCCGACTTGGAAGACAGCCCGCGCCGCAGCAACATTTGCTTCCGCGGCATTCCAGAAGATATCCTACCTGCTGAACTAAATAGTTACCTCTCAGAGCTATTCAGAGAACTCTTGGGAACATTCACTATGACTCCTAACACTCTGGAGCGCTGAGACCTAGAGCGCTCGCTTCAGATAAACCCAGGGACGTAGTTGCATGTTTCCACGGCTATAGCCTGAAGGATCAGATTTTGCAGGCAGCTTTCCGTAAGCCTGCCTTGTCTGAAAAGTTTAAGAATGTCCAGTTGCTGCAGGACTTATCTCAACATACTCTCCAGCAGAGGAAATTGCTCTCCCCAATAACAGGGGTTCTGAGGAGTGAAAACATAAAATACAGATGGGGCTTCCCAACCAAAATACTCATTACAAAAGACAATCACTCACATTCTGTGGCTAACCTCAATCAAGGCTATACACTTCTTGAATCTTGGGGTCTGCGCCCACCCATGAACATTCCTCAACCATCTATTTCCCAATCTAGGCTCAGAGCTTCGGCCCCTGAGTGCCAAGTCAAAGAGCAGAGATCTAAACGGCAAAAACGCCCGCCCACCCCTCAGGAGGGGATCCCCTGAATGCCCATACTTTGGACTCTGTGATTCATGGGTCTGGACTCTCAGTTATAAGATGAGTATATACCTCATTTTCTTTATGTCATTATTGTTGCTCTTGGCTCTGGTTGTCCAGCTGTAGTTCTTAATGCAGCTGAAGGGTAACTAGGGTTAAGGTTTTTGTTAAATTATTTTTCAGTTAAGTTCTGTTTAGTGTTCTATTCAAATGTTTATTGCTGTTATTTACATTTTCAGGTCAAACCGCCCCGGTCTCTCTGCTAGACCTTGGTAATCCCCCCCCCCCCCCCCACTTAGCCCTAATGTTGGGTTCACCTTGGTGGACTAATTCCACCACAACAATTTATCATTTGTTTAACAAAAACTATATTCCTTATTCTAAGTACTCAATCTTTCTTTCCTCTTTTCTCCCTTCTTTCCTCTTCAAGCCCTTGTTTTCAGGATGCTTCCCACAATACTTAAATGGCTAACAGGGATACCTTAAAGTTTCTTACACACAATGTGAGAGGGTTGAATTCGCCTGGCAAGCGTAGTGTCTTCCTCAGATCACTCAGGCATTCAATCCAGAAGTTGCCTTCCTTCAGGAGACACACTGGAAAGTTGGTAACATTCCCACACTCTTCTCCAAACACTACACAACTGTAGTCCTTGCCCCCTTTACTGCAAAGGCTAGAGGTGTCGCCATCCTAATTCACAAGCGTCTGGCTTCCAAGAAATTGACCCCCAAGCTAGATACATTATTCTCGGCTGCAGGCTCAACCAATGCATGTACACTCTAGTATCGGTTTACCTCCCTAATTCAGGTCAGTGCAAATGCTTACGTAAAATCCTTAAGACAGTTGATAAATATAAGAAAGGTAGAGTTATTTTGGGCGGAGACTTCAACCTTATCTGGGACCCTCTTTTGGATAAAAAAACTAATAAACCATACCCTAATGACCATAGATTAGATTCCCTCTCACTTAAATTTAGATCCCTTATGCTTGCATTTGGTTACTTTGACACCTGGCACACTTTTCATACCATGGATAGACTATACACATTTCTCTTCCCCTCACCTAACCTACACCAGACTAGACTACATTTTTAGCCAATCCCAAACCTTAGATCAAGTTAAGGACATTCATATCCTTCCATGCGCATGGTCTGACCATGATCAAGTGTCACTTTCAGTCTATAATTCCCTTACCTCCTCATATCCACCAACATGGTCCATGCCACACACTATTCTGTCTGATATTCCCTTTCGACAGGAACTAGAAAAAGACCTAAGAGAATTAATTGCTTTAAATGACACTCAAACAGTCGCTGACGATACCCTATGGGGGGCCATTAAGGCCTCAGTTAGAGGCTTGTTTATAAGAAAACAGGCCATCCTTAGGAGAGCCTGTGGGTTGCCCCTTTCAAATGCCTTTAGCAAGCTCAATGAACTAGAGACTCAACCGACTCTCCCCCTCCCCAGCACAGTCTACAGATATAAGAACTAAAACCTCATATCTGTAACTTGGAATTACAACGGACACAACAGCAGCTGTTAAAACTTAGACAGATATTTTACCACAAAGGGAATAAGGCAGACACTATGCTGGCAAATAAGCTCAGGCATAGAGAGAGTGCCTCCCGAATACAAATTTTCAAACATAATGGCCAGTCCTCCACGCTACCGAAACAAATAGGTTCTATGTTCGCCTCTTACTACGAGGAGCTTTATAACATCTAGAATTCAGAATCCCCCACCGCTACCCCACAACTTAACATTCAGCAGACCCTCAAAAACCTTCACCTACCTTGACAGATGAACAACAGGACTCCCTTAAAGCACCTATATCCATACTCGAAATTAAATGGGTAGTTGACTCCCTCAAACCACTTAAGGCCCCCGGGCCCAGACGGATTCCCTGCGTTATTCTATAAAACTTATAAAAAGGACCTTATCCCCATTCTTCATCGTTTTATCCAAAATTCTGGCTCTCAGGGCTCCTTTAAAAGGGAGTTCCTCGAAGCTACAATTGTCACTATACCTAAGGCAGGGAAGGACCCTTCCTTCTACCCCAGCTACCGACCCATATCTCTTATCAACACCGATATAAAAATTTATTCTAAGATTTTAGCGAATCGTATGGCGACTCTGTTACCTAGTTTAATTAATACGGACCAAGTGGGGTTTATTCATAATCGGGAAGGCCCTGATAATACTAGACGCCTACTTAATATTGTGATGGAAGCTACAAGACTAGGTAAGCTCTTTTCGGTTATCTCCCTTGATGCCGAAAAGGCGTTCGATCGGGTTCGCTGGGAATACCTGTGGGAGGTACTGGATGTCTTTAAATTTCCGTTAGAGTCTGTGTCCTTTATTAGAGCTTTGTACTCGTGCCCGTCGGCTAGGGTCAGAGGCTTGGGATTCTGCTCTGGCTCCTTCCCTTTGACTAACGGAACGCGTCAGGGGTGCCCATTGTCTCCCTTACTCGCCATAGAGCCCCTCGCTGAGCTTACGCGTCAAGACCCCTCTATCTCAGGGATTACTCTTCACAGCACCACCCATAAAATTGCTCTTTTTGCCGATGACATCACTATATTTACATCTTCTCCCCAAACTACTATTCCAGCTCTTTTATCTTTGCTCCAACTTTTGGAGATATGTCTTTTTATAAGCTCAACACCTCAAAGACTGAGGTATACGCTAAGGGCTTCCCAGTAGACTATACTCAGGCATTAATACAAACATATGGGTTTAATTATAAGCCTAACAACATTAAACACTTAGGAATCTTTATTTCACCAGATAAAGCTCAGTTGATATGAGACAATTATTTCCCCCTGCTGGCTGAACTGAGATCCTTATCTTCTAGATGGGATTAAAAGTCAATTTCTTGGTTGGGCAGAATTACAGCCTTAAAGATGTAATTTCTTACCAAATTGACCTACCTTTTTCGATGCCTGCCCATAAGACTCACGCAATGTTTGCTGTTACAGTTTCAAAGTGGTTTTTCAAGGTGTATTTGGCAAGGCAAACCAGCCAGAGTTGCCAACAAGATACTTCAATATCCGAAATCCTTTGGAGGAGTTGCTTTTCCCTCTGTTACCCGTTACTATGAAGTGGCCATGCTTTCCCATATCTCACAATGGGGAAACAAATCGGGTGTGAGCAGATGGCTCCCTGGAGCAGGCATCCCTCCCCAACCATGTTCATTTGCACGATTTAATTTGGATTCCCCCACATTGCCGACGCATGCTTAATGTTGAGAACTTTATAATAAATGAATGCCTGAGTTCCTGGGATAAATTGAGACACTACCCTAAGGTTTCCCCCACCCGTTGCCTATTCACTCGCTCACTGGCCTGTTGTTGGGCCTCCCTGACTCGCACCCCAACTTGTGGTCCAATTTGGGCCTCTCCTTGCTCTCTGACCTAATTTCACCCCACTCCCCAGATACTTATTGGCCCTTGTCCCAGCTAACCGGCACATTGGTCGCTCCTCTCAAGCTGCGATTTGAATACACTCGGATTAAAAGTATTCTCAGATCCTGGGGATTCACCCAGTCCCTTTCCCGCCCTTTGACCGTTTGGGAGACACTGTGGAAAAGGGGGAGGGAAGGTTTGTAGACCCTTGACCCACTTCTACTGGCTTGTGAGGGGGGCAACCCCAGATGATAAGGCACTACACATTAAAAAATGGGAGGATATATTACATGTGCATTACCCCCAGTCCCTTTGGTCTAGGGCCTTTGATCTCACTACAAATGTTATACACTGCATGACCCTTTATGAATCATATTACAAATTGCTCTCTCACTGGTATTTTACCCCTATGAGACTTTTTAAACTTAAACTGATTCCTACGCCCCAGTGCTGGAGACTCTGTGGGAAACCAGGGGATTCTCTCCACATCTGGTGGGCCTGCCCTAAGCTTAAGCACCTGTGGCACAGGGTATACACTCTTTTAACCAGGTTAAATATACATGTCCCAAAACCCCCAGAAACTGCTTTATTACATGTAGGCCTACACTCCCTTCCTAAGTTCCAGAGCTATCTGGGTGTGTACCTTTTCTCGGCCACTAGACTGGCGATCACTAGAGCATGGAAAACCCAGAACCCCCCGAGTTGGTCCTCTGTTGTGGACATCATGGCCTACATTAACTCTATGGAAAGAAATGTGTTTTACACCATGAATAAAATAGACCTTTTTGGATTGACTTGGGAAGACTGGGCTAAAGTGTTTAAGCCTCATTGGCTTCCTATGGCAGATATGTAGATGGTTCCTTCAGATTATTCCTGCTAACGTAATGTCTCTGCAAGAGCCTCTCTCCTCTCTTTCTTTCCTCTTTCACCCTCTTCTTCTTTTCCTTTTCTTTCTTTCTTCCTTTCTTTTCTATTCTTTCTTCCTTTCCCTTTCATAATGTACCAGTTATCACTCCTTACTGTTAGCTCACCCGTATTTGTTACGGTACCATTCGACACTGGGAAAAAGTTAACTGCGACAAATCCAGTTTTTTCTCTCTCTCTCTTGTTTTCCTTGTTGAATTACGATCTTTGTATAATTTGTTTTACATTTCCCACTGTGATTGGGAACTTACTTGTATTGTCAATTTTATTGCCAATAAAGCTTTAAAAACTCAAAAAAAAAAAAAATGTACAATGAGGACCATTGTCAAACATTACCTTGGGTATATGTTGATGGTTGTTCTTACTATGCCACTATTGATAATGAGTGCAGATTAGTCGCTGGCATTGGTATAACTTGGGCAAATGAATTCTCAAATATATCTGTAGGTTTCAACATTGGACCAAGATAAGTCAAGTTGCAGAACTAACTGCTGTTCTAAAAAACATTGAAATGGCTATTGAACATAGTTTTCATGAATTTGTGATCATAACTGACTCAAATTATGTGCGTGACAGTTTTGTTGAATACCTGCCAACTTGGAAAAGAAATGGCATGCAGAAAAGCAATAACAAACCAGTCAAGCATGGCAAGTTGTTCTGCGAAATTGATAATCTGGTGGTATCCAATGATTTAACCATACACTGGAAAAAGACCAAGAATCATTCCAGGGTTCTAGGCCCAGATAAGGAAGGCAATGATCTTGCGGATTCATTAGCCAAACAAGGCGCCATAACTGGAGAACTCCTTAATATTGACCACTTAATGGGTGCAATTCAGGTAGAAGCCATTACCAGAAACCAGGCAAAACAACAGAGTGAGCCTAACTTGGTACAATGGAGTCAGGATTCTCCTAGTGAGGACCTGATCACTAGTCAAAAAGAACACCCCATTGTAGGCATCTTCTATAAACACATAGAAGATCCTGAAAGCAACCCCATATCAGAAGATGACTGTATTGGCAAAGAAGATCTTAGAATCTTAATGAAATCCAAAACACAATTCAAGTTACAGGATGGTTTGTTAATTAGAACCTCCAAAACTGGCATCCAGCAATGGGTAGTACCCACCAAGTTCAGAGGTCTAATGCTTCAACATGCCCATGATGCTCCCACATCTGGTCATCGTGGTGCCAAATGAAATGAAAATATTGCGTATGAAATATTGCGTGATTATCCTTTTTGGTCACACATGTTGAAAGATGTTCAAACCTACTGTCAAGGTTGTTTAATCTGTCCACAGTTCCAACCCACTGCACCAACGCATAGAGCGCCATGGATGGTAATGCCATGGTCAGATATACAAATTGATTTTATTGGTCCAGTAACTAGGTCATCAAGAGGTAACAAATACATGTTAACCGTGACGTGCCTGTTCACTAAATGGGTAGAGTGCATCAGTGCACCTAACAATAGTGCTGAAACATGCACAGCATTGCTCATAAACCACGTATTCTCCAGATTTGGTTTACCCCAAAGAATCTAATCAGATCGGGGAACCCACTTCACTAGCGAAGTGATGACAAAAATGTGGAAAATACTAGAGGTAAAAAGAAAGCTCCACATTGCTTATAGAGCTGCCTCGAGTGGTGGTGTAGAGCGTTACAACCAGTCCATTGTTAAAATACTCAAAAAGTTTGTGAGTGAAACGGGTAAAGACTGGGATGTAAAACTACCTCTTGTCTTAATGGCATTAAGAGCAACTCCAAGTAGTGCTACCAAGATGTCACCTTTTTAACTGATGACTGGTAGAAGAATGGTTCTACCTCGGCATCTGCTGTACCGTATATCAGACCAAAATTTGATAAACGCTGCCAATACACATCAATATCTGGAGAACCTAAGAAAGCACCTGCAATATGCCTTTGCATTTGCTCAAAGGAATTTAGAGAAAGCTGCAACTGCCACTAAGACCTATTATGATCTCAAGACGTCCAAAAAGGAATATGAAATAAATGATAAAGTTTATCTTTATAACTTTGGAAGAGATCAGGTTAGGGAGAAGAAATTTCTTCCCTCATGGAAAGGTCCTTATTTCATTACTGACAAAATATCTCCAGTGGCCTATAAAAAACGGATCCCCAAAAATGAAAGTTTCATAGATAAATGGGTCCATATCAATCAGCTGCGAGCATGCCATCCTAGGTCCCAACTACAAGTCATAGAGGGAGAATGAAGTGTCATATCCCCAAATGCACGAAACATACTGTAGTTTAAAGATGCCTAGCTGATAAGCATGAAGGCTCAAAAATGATGGACTCTCTACATAGAAGACTGTCTATAATGCATACAATCAACATCCTCACCAAATACCACTGACTTTAAGCCAATTCAAATACATGTGTCCTACATCTATTTGAAGTTGGAAGGGGGATTTATGTCAGAGTATGTGAATATTATGATGAAAATTATAAATGTGTATATATATATATATATATATGTACATATATATATACACACACACAGTATATTTATATATATATATATATATATATATATATATATAGTTTTTTTTATATATACACTGTATATGGTTGATGAGACCACAGGATTAATTAGATGTGAGGTTGTTGAAAACAGCTTCTAGTCCACTGTGGGTCCTAACCCCCTACCAGATGGTTTTAGCTGGGTGAATGCACGTTTATCATGATTGAAAGTTAGCATAGCTTGAAGCAAACCCTCCTGCCGTGTCAAGCATACAAACATTCTGCTAAAGGAAATATAACTCAATGACCATGTTTTACTTAACTATATACAGAGTTTTTATGGCTTAATATAACATAGTCTTTGAAGCCAACAACACTACAGGAGGGCAAGGGCCAAGTTGTCATACAGGGACCATTGAGACATTTCACAGCTATGTGTATTTGTTTCCTGTGGAGTTCTTCCATGTGCAGGAATCAAACAAATTAGCATTTACAATTCCCTGTATGGTATAAATAAAAATAAATACATTTTGAAAAAGAAATTATGCCAATAGTTTCAAGTATGTTTAAAATAATTCAAACAACCCATATATGTATATACATATATTCAGGGACATATTATATTAAAGGGATAATTGCTGTGTTGGATATATATATGAAAAATAGATTCAAACCTGTAATAAATTGAATGGAAACTATAATAATCCCATTGTTTAATTATTTATAACATAATTTTTCTATTTTTTAGATGGGGCTAGAGGATACGGAGTGAAGGATTGCCTGCATGGGATATCTGAATCATGTCATATGATTATATACTAGATGTTTGTGAAAGTTTAAACACAGCTCTGAAAATATAACAGATGTATAAATGCAATAAATTATATATGTTTAATAGGGAAAATTAAATTAACAATGTACTTATTTTGACATAATATAATGGTGCTTGGTATTAAAATGATCAGGAAATTGACATGTTATCCTGTCTGGAATTTGGATTGTAAGTTATTAATGCAAGAAATTATGGCATTTATTATACATTTTAAAGAAATATTTTCTTTCACTGTGTCAAGGTATTTGAAATATTATTAAATAATATATAGAAGTATATTTAACTTTATTTAATAAATCTGTGGATGTGCACATGGTCTGTAAAACAAAGGATTATTTCTAAGAGATCTCCCACACTCATTATGTAAGTTATGCTGAACACACAGGGGGGGACAATGGAACATTTGGCCTGCCCAATTTAATACAGTCACTTAGAGGAAGGTTGGGGAAGTAATTTTGAAAGAGAACAGGATACAGGCCCATATATGGGTTTCCTCCAAGGGAAATGCTGATCCGTCTGAAGAGATGTGAGAGATGCAAACATTCTTCAAAGGGGCTGAAAATTGACAGCTGCCTGTTAAGTGACTCAGGCTGTGTAGCTGATAACACCAGAATACACGTGACACAGACATTGTGTCTGGGGTTAGAATAACATAGAGAAAGCACATGACTTACATTATGATTTCAAAGCAACTGCAGTTAGATTTCAAATAAAATATACTAGGAAAATAAATACAAGACATGCATATTTTGAAAGCATGAATATCTTAGCCTCTGTGTGTTTAAGAACATGAATAGATGTTTATGGACCTGAAGAGAAGTGATTATTAACATTTATTTTTTTATTTCAGATCTACATAGACAGGATTCATGTATTCAGAAAGAAATACACAGAAATACATATAATCTCAGATCTGCATGAAGAAGGTTGATACATCCTGGGCTTATTAGAAACATAAAATATGGCATATTCTTGTTGGAATACAGTACAATACTGAATTAAAAATAAGCTGCTATTCACATATAAATGCCAGAATACTGATAAAATTGTAATGCATTTTAAGCTAATAATTAGCAGTATTAAATTGCCTTAATATAATAAAATGTTAATAATATAACATATTTGGTATCAGAATAATCAGAAAAAAATAACCTAATATTAACCATCTGTAATTGGGGTTATATATGATTAATGCAGAAAGTGTAATCTGATTAAATAACCATTTTATGAAAAAAATTAACTTGCTTAAAAATATTTAGAAATGGTCTTGTTGTATTTGTTTGTTGGTACGTCTGCTGCCACCTAGTGTTATGATGCGGAATTGCAACCATGAGATGATTGGTTGTTGCAAAGAATGCATTTCCTTGACAACACATTTAACAAATAAACCAATCCATGTTCAGTTGCAAAGAACCAATCCAAGACAAGGCCGTGGGCGTTTCCAATATTCACCAATGACTGATAAAAATCAAAAACGGGGAGGGGTGAAATCAGATGATTTAAACCCCAGCATAGAGACTGAAAAGGAGGTTGTTGTGTTGGCTGATCCAGAAAGGAATAACTGCTGCAGTTATTATTAAAGCACACACCTACTATTGGACTCCATATGCATTATCCCCAAATGTTGAATTTCTGAGGTGAAATTGGATCTGTTGCGAAACATTGGAAACCGGATATCGACTGGTTTACTTGGTGATGTATACAAGGTTTTTGATAATATAAGTTATATGCATAGCCACTACAGTAAAATTACAATTTTTTTATTGGAAAGAACAAATTGGGCTTTTAGATTGTATTATATAACCTTAAATAGCTCTTAGCCTGCCTGTTTGTATGCAAGGATTTAAAGTAAACATTTACTATTGCTGTATGTAGCAGAGTTAAGGAAATATTTCAAGTTAGCATTTCATAGCCTATGTATTGTTATACTAATCCCAATCTTAAATTGTTTATCGATGCAAATATATAATAATAATAATTCAGAAGTGTATATTGTATTTTAAATTGGTAGTCACAGCCTACATATTGTTTAAATCTGTATCTGATTTGTTAAGTAATTCCTCTGTGCAAGTTCTGATACTGTAAATTTTGTATTAGGATAAATTGCAGTTAAATAGCAGAATATATATATTATCCTATTGCTTAAGAGCACAGTTTAAAATTGAATTGTTTGGATGTTAAAAGATTTGTAAATAAGGTTGGTTTTAAAAGATAAGCGTGTATGAACTTTGCATAGCATATTTAAATAGTTTTCAAGTGCATATAATATTATTTCATTTCCTTTTATTGCAAATATATTTCAATATGTTTATGGATATTAACTAAATAAAAGAATTCAGATATGTATATTAATTGTATGGTCTAGTAGGTGCATGTTGAGTAAGGGTTTCTATTTTTAAGGAAAATTATTATTTGTATTGTGATTATAACCCTGCCATAAGCTGATATATTATTTGGATAGCACTACTAAGATTTTCATAAATATACTGACAACTGTCTAGAAATGGTTAAATGTGAATCCGTATGTGTTGTCATGCTGCCACAGAGGGCCAAAACCCAGTATGACAGTTAAGAGACATAACTTTTTAAAAGATGAGTTTCCATGGTGATCATGTTCAGCTCCGTAAGGGCCAATCCGATTAGATATTCCAGATAGCCAATCAGAAGGGGCAAGTACGAAGGGCCACCCATTATCCTCACCTATGATGGGAACTTATATAAGTTAATGCAAGAGATAGAAGGACACAGATTGTGCTGAGCTAACTTATAACTGGTATGTTGGGCGTGAAAAGAACCATTTTACTTTGGCAAAGCTGATCTACCCTTTTCTCATTGATTGCAAAATATACTTATTGGTATTTCTGAGGTGAGATTAAAACCTGCTGAGAGATATTGGATATCGATTGGTGTTCATCCTGGTAAGTATTAGAATATTGTGGTAGATTGAAAAGAGCAAATTGTGTCTTTAAACTGTATTTCATAGCCTTGAATAGCTCTTAGCTTGCCTTTTTGTATGCAAACATTTAAAGAAAACATTCATTGTTGCTATATATAAACAGACCTAAAGAAATAAATTGTATTTAAAAGCTAGTATTTCATAGCCTGTGTATTGTTAAACTAATCCTAAATTTTAAATTGTTTATTTGTGCAAATATATAGTTATAACTCAGAATTGTGTTTTTGCATAAATAAATATATACAATTTCTGATGTTTTAAATTAGAATTGTGTTAGAATAAATTATGGTTAAATAACTGAGTATTACTTGAATGTTAGCAGCTAAAAATCTTAGAATCTCATTGTGTTAACTGGATGAAAGGCTCTTTGTAAATAAGGTTGGTTTTAAAGGTAATATTTTCTGGGTTTTGTAAGAAGTATAGCATATCTTAATAGTTTTAAAAGTGTATAATATTTTTTCATGTCCTGTGTCAGGGTTACTGCTTGCTAATGATCTGTCCCTTTAAGAGCCTCCTATATCAAGCACTTCCCCCCAGCATTCATTGCTGGTTAATTGAGAAAAGATTCACAGCACAAGCGTTACACTGAGAGTTTTCCTCACTCTCCAACAGCCTCATAAATTCTTATTTGAAGAGTTCTGATAACATCTCTTATTTTTCATTCCTACATCTAGCAGCTCTTCTACTCAATTCAACACCGGAAGATATTGCATACTACAAGGAAATCAAACTAACTCGACATCAAACCCTGAAGCATTCACAAGGTAACAGGATTCAAGCAGCTTCATACACAGCACAGCAAGTAGCGGTGACGTCATCAGCTGCAGCCGCAACCGCTCTCCCTCTGAGTACCACGCTGCTGTTCATAACAAACGGACAAGTAACAATTCCTGTGTTCTCAGGTCAGACCCAATTATTTTACTATTAATCGTTATCCTTACTTATTTTGATGAACTTTACCTGCCTAATTAAGGAATACTATATTTTATGTTACTGCTTAATTTGAACTGTTTGCATTATCAAATGCCCTGAAAGTAATACAGTTTATGAAGTTAATAAACTGTCACTTATTGGGCAGATAGTAATACATTATATGAAGCACTGACAACGAATTCATCAAGCTTCTTTTATGTTACAAACCTACTTTTGAGGAAATTGTTGGTTCTTATTTATAAAACAAAATTAAATGCTTGTTCAAATTGCTACAAATACAGACTATTACAGAATTAACCAGCCATAAGGAAGAAAGGATTTAGTGTTTGTGTACACAGAATTATCCTATACTAAACATATACTTTCAACAGCAATTATGGAACAAGATCTTTTAAGTGATAAAGTTCAAGTCCTGTCAGACAGATTAGAAGCTTTATCAGGTTCTTTCCATGAATTACAAGTGGAAAATCAGGCTTTGAAGGCCTGCTTAAGAGAGACTCTGGCACCTAAACCTGCAAGTGCAGATTCTATCCCTGAACCTATGGTCTCCCCCCCAGAAAAATTCTCTGGTGACCGTTCAAGATTCAGAGAGTTTAAAAATTCCGGTTTGTTGCTTTTTCAATTAAAGCCACGTACTTATCCCACAGAAAGATCAAGAGTGCTCACTGTGATATCATATTTGAGGGGGGAACCTAGGGCTTGGGCTGACTCTTTTTTTTAAAATGATGATGCAATACTGGGATCTCTAGATGAATTCTTTGATCAAATGTCAGCATTATATGATGACCCTTTCAAACAGGTCACAGCTGAAAACTTACTTAGATCTTTAAAACAAAGAAAGAACCCAGTGGAGTCTTACATCACACAATTGAAAATTTCTGCCCGTGATTCGGGATGGAATGAGGTCTCCCTTAAAACTCAATATCGTTTAGGATTATCTGAGGATATAAAGGATGAGCTTTCACGCACAGGTATTCCAGATTCATTGGAAGATTTCTTTTCTCTCACTATTAACATAGATAGACGGCTTAGGGAACGCCGCTCTGAAAAGGCTAGCGGTACAAAAAGCTTTCTCTCCACACCTGTTTATCAAACTAAGGAATCACCACAACCTATGGACATAGGCTTCATAAAGGGTCCCCTCTCCTCTCAGGAAAAGACTAGGAGGAAGTTGCATAGTTTGTGCATGTATTGTGCCTGCCCTACACATGAAGTAAAGGACTGCCCAGTTCTGGCTAGGAATAAGAAGGGTAGGTTGCCTAACATCTCTGAATCCCTGTTAATGAAAACCATTAAACCATCATATTTAACTATCCCTATTATTTTACAGTGGGATCAAATCAGGATAATAACTGAAGCTATCCTGGACACCGGCTCATGTAGAAATTTTGTTGATTTTTCTTTTGTGAAACAGAATAAAATACCTCTGGTCTCTAAGAAAACTCCAGTCTCTGTGAAGGTCATTGATGGCTCTTTTTTAAAATCAGGTCCTGTCACACACCAAACTACACCATTACAGGTAATATCTTGCACACACATCACAGAAACACTCACTTTTGATGTCATATCTTCACCAATGTTTAATGTAATCCTTGGTATAAATTGGTTTTGTAAACACAAACCAACTATAAACTGGAATGACCTCAGTTCATCTTTTCCTCATCTCACTCAAAATAGTGAGACATCATCAGATTTAATTATGCTACAGGTTGAGGATAATATTTTACCCAAACAATATGCAGACTTCTCAGATGTTTTTAATAAAAAAGAAGCTGAATGTTTGCCCCCTCATAGGGATTACGATTGTCCTATTGATTTACTCCCAGGAGTTTCAATTCCCTATGGACATATCTACCCCCTTTCTAAACCAGAACTAGAACACCTTAAAAACTATATCGATGAGAACCTCCGAAAAGGTTTTATAAGACCTAGTACCTCTCCTGCAGGTGCAGGCATATTTTTTGTTACCAACAAAGATGGCACGTTAAGACCAATCATTGATTACAGGGAATTGAACAGGCGTACCAGAAAAAACAGGTACCCCCTACCTTTAATCCCTGAATTAATTGAAAGATTAAGGGGGGCCTCAATTTTCACTAAATTGGATCTTCGAGGTGCCTATAATCTTATACGAATGAGAGCTGGCGACGAATGGCTCACTGCTTTTCGGACTAGATATGGGCTATTCGAATATACAGTGATGCCATTCGGTCTGTGCAATGCCCCAGCAACATTCCAATGCTTAATCAATGATCTTTTCAGAGATATTTTGGATGTATATGTTGTTGTCTATTTGGACGATATTCTAGTTTACTCACAAAATTTAGATCAACATAGAATGCATGTTAGAGAGGTTCTCACTAGGTTACGAAAAAATAACCTATACGCTAAACTAGAAAAATGTATATTTGAATCAAATAATATCTCTTTTCTGGGGTATAACATCTCTCCTGAAGGAATCAAGATGCAAGATGACAAGGTTCAGGCCATTCATAATTGGCCGACTCCTCAATGTAAGAAAGATGTTCAACGTTTCCTTGGCTTCTCAAATTATTATAGGAAATTCATTCCTGGATTTGCTGCTATTACCAAACCTCTTACTGAACTCACCAAATTGAATCATCCTTTCAGGTGGACAAGCCATACTCAACAGGTATTTGACCTTTTAAAAAATAAATTCACTACAGCACCCATTCTCCAATACCCGGATTTAGAAAAGCAATTTATCCTGGAAGTTGACGCTTCTGAGTTCGCAATAGGGGCAATCCTCTCTCAAAGGAAATCATTCAAAGAACCCTTACATCCGGTCGCATTCTTCTCTAGATTGATGCAACCAGCAGAGTTAAATTATCCAGTTGGCGAGAAAGAATTACTTGCAATAAAGTGTTCCTTCGATCACTGGAGGCACTTGCTTGAGGGTGCAACACAACCAACTGTCATATATACTGACCATAAAAATCTGCAATATCTTCAGTCTAATCGAACTCTATCCTCCAGACAATTACGCTGGAGTCTTTACTTCTCTCGTTTCCATTACATCATTACCTACAGGCCTGGTACAAAAAATGGCAAGGCTGACGCCCTCTCTAGACAAGGTCCTAAACCTATACCATGCATTCCTACTACTATTGTTCCTAAGGACTCTATCATTGGAGTTATAACAAGTCTAACTACAGTGATAAAAGATGCTACTGCTATTGATCCATCAGTACCTCATACAGATCTTACTTACAATTCTGATGGCTTACTCTATAAGGACGGGAAGCTATACATACCTCCAAATCTTAGATCTTCAATCTTGAAAACAGTTCATGAATCTCCCCTTGCTGGACACATGGGAAGGGATAAAACTTTGGATTTACTTAAGAGATCTTTTTGGTGGCCTACTCTTAACCTCGATCTCAAAGAATATATTTCTAAATGTGTTATATGCGCAACCTCCAAACCTTCTAAACAACTCCCTGTGGGTCTTTTACAGCCTTTACCTGTACCTCAAGTACCCTGGGAGGCGGTATCCTTAGACTTTATCGTGGACTTACCTCTCTCTAACAAATATACCACTATAATGGTTGTCACCGATCTATTCTCAAAGATGGCACATTTCATACCGGTTACCTCCCTACCCACTTCCAAGTTCACCAGTGAATTGTTCATTCAAAACATTGTAAGACTGCATGGAATACCTAAAACCATCCTTAGTGACCGTGGAACCCAATTCACATCTAAGTTCTGGAGAAATTTGTGTGCTGCTCTGCATATAGAACAAAAACTCACCACTGCTTACCATCCTCAGACGAATGGGCAGACGGAGAGGGTGAACCAGTGGCTAGAGCAATACCTACGTTGTTTCTGCTCTCACCAACAAGATTCTTGGGCCACCTACTTGCCCCTAGCAGAATTTGCCTATAATAATAATAAGAGTTCTACAACTGGCACATCACCATTTTTTATAAATTATGGTTTACATCCAAATTTCACACTACTTCCGAAGATTGACACCCCATGTCCTCAGGTGAATGATCTGGTTAATGACATTTCTGCTAACTTTTCTTCAATTCGTGAACATATTCTTCAGGCACAGGCATCACAACGCAGGTACTACGATCTTCGCCACAGACCTAGTCCTCAATATTCCGTAGGACAACAAGTATGGCTCTCCACTAAGAACCTCAAGATACCTTATCCTTGTAGGAAACTAGGTAAACTCTTTTTGGGTCCTTACCCTATCGTCAGGGTAAATGGTCCAACAACAGTTACACTCCAACTACCATCAACTTTTAAGATACATCCAACTTTCCATGTGTCTCTTATCAAACCTTGCAACCTACCCATAACAAATATTACATCAGAAGACCCAATACCTTCTGCTAATCTTGATTGCCAGTATGAGGTTCATAGCATTCTGGATTCTAGACTATGTCGTGGGAATCTTTTCTATTTGGTTCATTGGAAAGGTTTTGGCCATGAGGATGATTCCTGGGAGCCTGCCTCGAACATATCTGCTCCACGTCTGATTTCCCTCTTCCATAGACGTAACCCTGATCGTCCTAGGCCTTGAACCTCGCTGTGGTTCTTTTTGTGGGGGGCTCTGTCAGGGTTACTGCTTGCTAATGATCTGTCCCTTTAAGAGCCTCCTATATCAAGCACTTCCCCCCAGCATTCATTGCTGGTTAATTGAGAAAAGATTCACAGCACAAGCGTTACACTGAGAGTTTTCCTCACTCTCCAACAGCCTCATAAATTCTTATTTGAAGAGTTCTGATAACATCTCTTATTTTTCATTCCTACATCTAGCAGCTCTTCTACTCAATTCAACACCGGAAGATATTGCATACTACAAGGAAATCAAACTAACTCGACATCAAACCCTGAAGCATTCACAAGGTAACAGGATTCAAGCAGCTTCATACACAGCACAGCAAGTAGCGGTGACGTCATCAGCTGCAGCCGCAACCGCTCTCCCTCTGAGTACCACGCTGCTGTTCATAACAAACGGACAAGTAACAATTCCTGTGTTCTCAGGTCAGACCCAATTATTTTACTATTAATCGTTATCCTTACTTATTTTGATGAACTTTACCTGCCTAATTAAGGAATACTATATTTTATGTTACTGCTTAATTTGAACTGTTTGCATTATCAAATGCCCTGAAAGTAATACAGTTTATGAAGTTAATAAACTGTCACTTATTGGGCAGATAGTAATACATTATATGAAGCACTGACAACGAATTCATCAAGCTTCTTTTATGTTACAAACCTACTTTTGAGGAAATTGTTGGTTCTTATTTATAAAACAAAATTAAATGCTTGTTCAAATTGCTACAAATACAGACTATTACATCCTGGTATTACAAATATATTCCAATATGTTCATAGATATTAACTAATAAAAAGAATTCAGGTATTGATATTCATTTTATGGTTTCTAGTAGATGCATATTGATTGAGGGTTGATATTTTTAAAGGATAATTATTAAATACATTGTATTATAACCCTGCCATAGGCTGATATATTATTTGGAGAGCACTACTGAAGATTCTTATAAATATACTGACAGATATCACCTTTAAGTTCAACCCATTGTAATAGGCTGTGGTTTCAAAGCACAAAATCAGCTACTTCATATACACAAATAAGCATGAAAATGGAATTTCTCAAATATTTTATACTCTGCAGTTGGTATAACAAGTCATTTAAAATACATTAATGGAAAAACAATGTTACAGTGTACTGTCCCTTTGGCACTCTGAAAAGATTGGACTGACTACCTGCTGCTGAATCCTGCTCTGCCTAAGTGACAACTCTTTTGCTTAACCCTTTGGCACTCTGAAAGATTAGACTGTCTATCTGTTGCTGAACCCTGCTCTGCCTAGAGACCTTCTATATTACTTAACCGTTGGTGCTCTGAATACTTGGTTTGGCTTTCTGCTGCTGTCTCCTGCTTTGCCGTGTATCTTATTTCTTTGCCTTGCCTCTTATTTCTCAGAGGTCCAAGCTACCTTTTGCTGCTGTGCCTGTTCTACCTCATTCCTTTGACTGTTAACCCCTTAATGACAACTGACGTACCAGGTACGTCATGCATTAACAAGTAGTTAATGACAATGGATGTACCTGGTACGTCAGTTGTCTAAGAGAGTGCTGGAAGCGATCGCAATCGCTTCCAGCAGCTCTCAGGGTATTGCAGTGATGCCTCCATATGGAGGCATCCTGCAATACCTTTTTAGAAGACTCCGATGCAGAGAGAGCCACTCTGTGGCCCTCTCTGCACCGGTAGCGATGGTGCCGGTTCGTTGGTGGGTGGGAGCGTAACAGGGAGGCGGGTGGGCGGCCCATCGCTACCCGGCATCCGGTTCCTAGAAGTGCAATGTGCACGCCGGGTGCCGGGAGCGTGCGGGGGGCGCGCATGCGCGTGCATGTGCGCGCGCATTACCTGGCACTGACACCAATGAGGAGGGAAGAGGGGGGGGGGGGGAAAGATGTTTTAATAAAATAATATAAAAGGATCTGGGAAAGGGAGGGGGATAGGGGTATTGTGGGGGGCTGCTACACTACAGAAAACATAAAAAAAAACAAAAGAACAAAAAACACTTTTGTTTTTGGGGCAAATTGGGTACTGGCAGACAGCTGCCAGTACCCAAGATGGCCGCAATTAGATAGGGGAGAGGGTTAGAGAGCTGGGGGGGATCATGGAGGTTGGGGCTAAGGCAGGAGTCCATCACAGCTAAAATATTTTATTTTTTTTATATATAAAAAAAAAAACTCCTTTTATTTAGTACTGGCAGACTTTCTGCCAGTACTTAAGATGGCGGGGACATTTGTGGGGTGGGGGAGGGAAGAGAGCTGTTTGGGAGGGATCAGGGGGTGGGATGTGTCAGGTGGGAGGCTGATCTCTACCCTAAAGCTAAAATTAACCCTGCAAGCTCCCTACAACCTACCTAATTAACCCCTTCACTGCTGGGCATAATTTACGTGTGGTGCGCAGCAGCATTTAGCGGCCTTCTAATTACCGAAAATCAATGCCAAAGCCATATAAGTCTGCTATTTCTGAACAAAGGGGATCCCAAAGAAGCTTTTACTACAATTTGTGCCATAATAGCACAAGCTGTTTGTAAATAATTTCAGTGAGAAACCTAAAATTGTGAAAAATGTAAAGTTTTTTTTTTTATTTGCTCGCATTTGGCGGTGAAATGGTGGCATAAAATATACCAAAATGTGCCTAGATCAATACTTTGGGTTGTCTTCTAACAAAAAATATATACATGTCAAGGGATATTCAGGTATTCCTGACAGATATCAGGGTTCCAATGTAACTAGCGCTAATTTTGAAAAAAAGTGGTTTGGAAATAGCGAAGTGCTACTTGTATTTATGGCCCTATAACTTGCAAAAAAAGCAAAAAACATGTAAACATTGGGTATTTCTAAACTCAGGATTTAGAAACTATTTAGCATGGGTGTTTTTTGGTGATTGTAGATGTGTAACAGATTTTGGGGGTCAAAGTTAGAAAAAGTGTGTTTTTTTCCATTTTTTCCTCATATTTTATTATTTTTTTTGTAGTAAATTATAAGACATGATGAAAATAATGGTATCTTTAGAAAGTCCATTTAATGGCGAGAAAAACTGTATATAATATGTGTGGGTACAGTAAATGAGTAAGAGGAAAATTACAGCTAAACACAAACACCGCAGAAATGTAAAAATAGCCATTGTCATTAAGGGTAAGAAAATTGAAAAATGGTCCGGTCATTAAGGGGTTAAATTTAGTTCAAGGATTTTTCTTTACCTTTCCACAAGACGCCAAGATAAGAAGACTACTGGCCAGGATTGGTCTGATATATCCCACAAACGCTAAAATTTTTTGGGTAGATTTTACTGGACAGCCTTGAATAATGAACATCTGGAAACCCTATTTAATACACATACAGTGCCCTGCACTAATATTGTTCCCTTGGTAAATATGAGCAAAGGCGGCTGTGAAAATTTTTCATTATTGTTTAACCTTTTGTTAAAAAATACACAAAATGCTCTGCTCTCATGGATATCAAACAATTGCAAACACAACACAGTTTTATAAAAAAAAATCTGTTCAATATATGCGCGGCACAATTATTGGCACCCTTTTAGTCAATACTTTGTGCTACTTCTGGTTGCTAAGATAATAGCTCTGAGTCTTCTCCTATAATGCCTGATGAGGTTGGAGAATACATGGCAAGAGATCTGACACCATTCCTCCATACAGAATCTCTCCAGATCCTTCAAATTTTGAGGTTAACGCTGAAGGACTCTCCTCCTCAGTTCACCCCACACGTTTTCTATGGGGTTCAAGTCAGGTGACTGGGATGGCCATGGCATGATCTTGAATTTGTGGTCAGTAAACCATTTTTGCGTTGCTTTTGATGTATGTTTTAAATTATTGTCCTTCTGGAAAATTCAACCACGGCCCATTTTAAGCTTTATGGCAGAGGCAGTTAGACGTTCATTTAATATCTGTTGATATTTGATAGAGTCAGTGATGCTATGTATCCTAACAAAATGTCCAGGTCCCCTGGGAGAAAAACAGACCTGAAATATTAAAAAGCCACCGCCATATTTAACCCTGGGTATGAGGTACTTTTCCATATGGCTATCTCTCTGTGTGCGCCAAACCCACTTCTGCTGTTTATTGCCAAAAAACTATATTTTGGCTTCATCTGACCATAGAACCCGATCCCATTTGAAGTTCCAGTTGTGTCTGGCAAATTGAAGACGCTTGAATTTGTTTTTGGATGATGTTGGATTGTAGTTTTGGAGACTTTCTGACTCCAAGACGCAACTTCTGCAATTCTCCAGCTGTGATCCTTGGAGATATGTTGGCCACTCAAACCACCCTCTTCAAAGTGGTTTGAGACAATATAGCCATGTATCCTCTTTTAGGTTGATTCACATTTCCAGTTAAATGGAACTTCTTAAAGGGATAGTAAACACCACAAAATGTTGTTTAAAAAAAATGATCTTTTTATCTACCATTCCCATGTTTTGCATAACCAACACTGTTATACAAATATACTTTTTACCTCTGCAATTACCTTGTACCTAAGCTTCTGCAGACTGCCCCCTTATCTCAGATCTTTTGACAGACTTACATTTCAGGCAATTAGTGCTGACTCTTAAATAACTCCACGTCCATGTTATTTATATGAAACACATGAACTAACCTCCTCTAGCTGTGAAAAAATGTCAAATGCATTCAGATAAGAGACGGCCTTCAAGTGCTTAGAAATTAGCATAAGAGCCTAGTTAGGTTAAGCTTTCAACTAAGAATACCAAGAGAATAAAGCAAATTTGATGATAAAAGGTAAATTATTATTGCTATTATATGTTATTTGTAGAGCGCCAACAGATTCTGCAGCGTTATAAAGATAGGCGGAATACAAGGAAACATTTATAGGGATCAGACGGGTAGAGGGCCCTGCCAAGAGTTGCACTGTTGTAGTCAGCTCTAAAGGTGATATACAAACACCATGCCTCTTAGGCTTACATGCTAAGGGGGTTCAAGGGGATAGCAATGGAAGAGAGGAAACGGTATAAAGAAAGGTTAGTGTAGGTTGTATGCATCCCTGAACAGTAGAGTCTTTAGGGAGCGCTTGAAGTTTTCAAAACTAGAGGAGAGTTTTGTGGAGGGAGGCAGAGTTCCACAAGATGGGAGCCAGTCTGGAGAAGTCCTGTAAGCGGGAGTGTGAGGAGGTAACAAGAGAGGAGGAGGTCATGAGCAGAGCGCAGTTGACGGGGGAAGAGTATTTGGAAGTTGTTTAAAATGGCATGCCCTATCTGAATTGTGAAAGTTTAATTTGGACTTTACTATCCCTTTCATTATTGCCCTGTTGGTGGAAATGGGCATTATCAACGCTTTTGCTATTTTCTTATAGCCACTTCCAGTTTTGTGAAGCTCAATAACCATTTGCCGCACATCACAGCTATATTCTTTGTTCTTACCCATAGTAATGAATGACTAAGGGAATTTGGCCTAAGTGTTACCTCATATTTATACCCCTGTGAAACAGGAAGTCATGGTTGCAAACAATTTCCTGTTCCTAGTCACCCAGGTGTACTAAACAATGTAAAATATCAATGGGAATATACTTCAAATATGAATTTATAGGGGTGCCAATAATTGTGCCACACATATTTTTAACAAAGATTTTTTGTATAAACCTATGTTATGTTTGAAATTGTTTGATATGCATGAGAGCAGAGAATTTTTGTGTATTTTTTAGCAAAAGGTTAAAGAGAATTTTTCATAGCCTTCTTTGCTCATATTTAGCAAGGGTGCCAATATTAGTGGATGGCACTGTAACCAACTAAACATTCTGTATAAAAAAATACATTTAATTTTTTCAACCAATAATACTTATATTAGCAAACATTATTCTATAAATATTATTACTGTTTCAATGGTATATGCTCATAAGTTTTGCAGGCCCCACGCACCACTATTAAAAGCTCAGAAACGCTCAGTTCATGTATGAAACAAATAGAATAATCACAACGCGAATGACATCATGCCTCTGAGCAGGCACACTGCTTTAATGTGCATGAGCTGCATATGTGTATATGCCACCGAAACGATAACTTTTACTAGCACTGTGCACATGTAGAACCAGATAAATTACATGCACTCAACTTCCTTTCATTTAATCGGTTGTTTGCTCTCTCATTAGCTAATGTACTATTCAGATACAATGCGGCCACGTGGCTTTTGCACTACGCCTTTATCCCAAGAATTATAATAGTCCCTATCACTTAGGCAAGCAGGACACGTCTGTCTGACTCCGGCACTGACGTCATTCCACGAGCTCCCCCGGCTCCGAAGCATCGCTCTCTTCTCATTCGGAGATTTCCGTCATTTCTGGGCGGCCGAATCCTCCTGCGTCAGTCCAAGCTCTGCCTCATAATTTTGTAGGACGGCTCTCTTTATAATATTTCGCTGATAGCCGATCTGCGCATGTTCGGTGGCCATTTTTCCTGTAGTACCCTCCCATCAGTGAGCAGCTTCCCCGGCTCTGTATAGTTCTCCTCCAATGCCATGAAAGATTACAGGAGGGGAGGGATGAACTAGCGCCGAGTAGAAGGCAGCCGGAGCATAGAGACACAGCAGTAGCAAAGAAAGGCAGAGTCACGGGGGAAAGATAGAGTGGAATCCATTGCTAACCGGCCTTCTCTGAATAGCACCCGTTGATCAGAATTACAGAGGTACACGACAACAAGAGCATCAAAGTACCGAGAGAGCTGGCTACTGTGACTAGCATCTACTCTCTTTATCGTTCTTTCAGCATCTCCTTCCTCCAGTTGAATGATGGGGCCGCCACTGGGCCTCGGCCAGGATGCATGTTAATTGCTGTCAGTGATGGCTGTGACCCCCGGCTGTACCGCTCAGCTCATCCCTTCTTCCTTCTGCGGCTCAGCAATAGCCCTCTGCCCAGCCGAGCCGGATAAACAGATCTGTCCTGTCACCTGTGACACCCACAACCAGGGCAGTTGCAGCAGAGGGGTGTCATTACATAGACTACCGACAATTGTCATTAAGAGCAAGGAGGGAGGTGACGGGGTGCGTGCCCGGGCTTGGAAGTGACAAGGCGACTAGTTCTCCTGTGTCCTACGCGTACAGCGCATCTGGGTACTGCGCACAGGGAGGGTGACGTCCATCTGCCCGTGCAGATCTTCTGGAGGTTACAGCTGTTTGATCTCAGCGGGAGAGCCCTTGTCTCCCTGAGAGAGGGAAGCAAATCTCACACGTTTGGAGGAGTGGAGGTGGGCTGAGGACTAGAGGAGGAGAATAAAAATGCACCAGCCGGATCAAGCCGCAGATATTACGGCCAGAAAGATGTCGCACCCGGCAGATCTCCCCAGAAGGGGTAGTGGCACCTCGTCTTTGATGAATGTATCCGCAGGTCCTGGGGTTGCTGGACACGTCTTGTCTGCAGATGACTACCCGTCTTCTATATTGATGCAGCCCCCTCCTCCTCCTCCCGCAGCAGCATCATCTCCTGGACCTCAACAGCATCCTCCTCAAACCTTGAACTTGATGCCCCAGACACTTGGTCAGAGTGGGGCACAGATTAAGAAGAAGAGTGGGTTTCAGATCACCAGTGTCACTCCTGCTCAGATTTCAGCCAGCATGAGCTCTAATAATAGTATAGCTGAAGACACTGAGAGCTATGATGATTTAGATGAATCTCATACTGAAGATCTATCATCTTCTGAAATTTTGGATGTATCTTTATCTAGAGCTACAGACCTAGGAGGCCCTGAGAGAAGCTCATCAGAAGAGACCCTTAATAACTTCCAAGAAGCAGAGACACCTGGTGCTGTTTCTCCAAATCAACCTCACCTACCCCAGCACCATTTACCTCCACATGTTCAACAGAATATCATAATTAATGGGAATGTACACCACCATCACCATCTGCATCATCATCCTGGGTCTCACAATCCTCACCCAGGTATATCTGGTTCCTCTTTACCAGTAGCTGCTGTTGTAAATGCTGCAGCTGTAAAATTGGCTACAGCAGGGAGTTCTGATAGCACTGGTATAACAGCACCTGCCCCTTCTGTTGCACAGCTTGCAGGCTCTATACCACCTGTTGTGCGCAAAACAAGTGGCCCTGTAAGTTCAGGTGTCAGTCCTTCCACAGGTAATAGTGTGACAACCAATGCTAATATTTCAGGAATGAGTGGTGTGACCAGTGCAGTGCCCAGTGGAAATTTAAATACCAGTAGCATAACAAGCACTGGTAATGCATCTGTTGTGTCTGGAAACATTAATACAAATATACAAAGTTCTTTTGGGAATGGTGGTTCCACTGTTTCATCTGGCACCATTAGCAATGTTTCAGGTGCAACTGCTGCTGGACCAGCTGTAGGGCAGCAGCAGCAGCCAGCACCTTCAGCTGTAACCTCAAGGTTTAGAGTTGTAAAATTAGATTCCAGTACTGAACCTTTTAAGAAAGGCAGGTGGACGTGTATGGAGTTTTATGACAAAGAAAATTTAGCAGCTGCTTCAGATGTAGCTGTAATCAACAAAGCTGTAGAGAGCGTTAAACAAAACCCACTTGAAGTGACATCTGAGAGGGAGAGCACCAGTGGGAGTTCAGTCAGCAGCAATATAAGCACTCTGAGTCATTACACAGAAAGTGTTGGAAGTGGAGAAATGGGGGTGCCTGCAATACAACAACAAGGATTTCAAGGGTTGGGACCTCCACATATGGATTTTAGTAGTACTGTAACTCAGAATGTCCCTGCACCTAACCTACCACAGAGTATTTCCCAACCTCAACTTGCACAGTTACAAATTCATTCACAAGACCCTACATATTCTCCTCAGAAACAAGCAGTACCATCTGCTCAAGCTACTTTAAATGCTTCTACAGGTGTTCAAACAGGCCAGGTTAATATGCTTAGTGTACCATCTTCCTTAGGACATCAACAACTAACACTAACTAATATGATCCCTCAACAGTTGCCATATACTCAACAGACGCAACCCATTCAAAGTTTGCCAGCTGTCCCACAACAACAGTTACAATATGCACATCAACAAGCTGCACCAACTCAGATGACCTCTGGGCATGTCATGCCAGTGAATCAAACTCCTGTTCCTGGGAATTTACCAGAATACCTACAGCATCCACAATTATTGCAAACAGCAATGACCCCTGTACAGGCTAGTTCTACAGGAGCTGGAAATCCTGCAACTGTTCCTGTTCAAGCACAAGTTATGCAGGCGCAAATACAGTCTACAACAACACAAGCTCCACCATCAATGGCTCCAATTCAACCTGTGGCACAGGCAACTTTACCTGCAGCAGGCTCTCAGGCTTTGGGTGTTGCCCAACAAGGAAACCTACCTACCGCTGTGCATCAGGCAACTGTTAGTCAAGCTTCATCATCCATTTTGCAGCAGAGCATACCGGCTCCATCTCCACAGGTATTGCCAGCACCACAAGGGATACACGTTGGTGCTCCTGGCCTTCCCCATCAAGTAATAATTGCACCTCAAAACCCTTTGCTGCCTACAAAGCCTCCAGCCCAAGTTATTGAACCAGCTGTTCAAGGAATGGCAAGTCAGCAGGTGCCTGCAGTTAGTCCTTTACTTACAGCCACTAATATACCCACTATTCAACAATTAAGTACTAGTACGCCCCCTGGAATATCTTCTGCAACAACAAATTTGGGTCTACCACCAGCAGTCTCTCAACCATCAGCTGCACCAAATAGTAATTTGGTTCAGAGTGGCAACCAAGTACCCGCGGTTGCAAGTATGCCAGTAGCACAAAACATGCCATTTCAGATGACAAGTGTTGGCCATTTCCTTGCTCCATCACTTATTCAGTCGGTGGCAAACCAGATTGTGGATGCTAGGAGATTAATGGAGCAGTCAGTGGCTGGTTTACCCCATATCAGTGAAGGAACTGCTGTGGATACTACTGGAGGCCTAGGAGGTGGATCCTTTCTTCCTCTGAAGTCCCTACCTCTATCAACAGCACCTCTAGTGGATGGTGAAGATGAAAGGTAAGTGGTAAATATTGAATTGTCTTCTGCATCTGTTGAACAGTGAATTAAGCTGCTTTATTTAGGTTTATTTTGCTACAGTATTTTAATGGCTCTAGTGATTCATGAGACACAATGAAAGACCAGTGTATTAATTTTTAACTGTATATATCATTCAGGGGTGGGTCGGAGTGACTAATCAGGAAAGTACAAAGTGCTACTCCACTATATAAATTTCCATCTCTCTCCTTTCCTGTTTCTTCTTCTAACTCTTCTCCTTCCTCTAGCTCTCTCCTCCCTCTCTCTGTCATACAGACAATATTTTCTAAATGTGGGTCTATAATTAAAGGAATATGAAACCCTGGCTCCTAACTTTTTGGCTTATTCTCCATTTATCTATATACAACTACCACTGTCTGGCTCCTAAATATTCTTACTGACTCCTATTTTTTAAACAGATTTGTTAAGCACTGCACCTAGATATAGGTTTCAAGTTATGATGTATGGAACTTCCGTACATCAGTATTCTCAGATCTGTATCTTGTACTTCCTGAGTTGGGTGCCAGTTATTATAGTGCCCTTCATTTTTAGTACTACGCAACATTTTCTGTTCTAATGCACTTTAAATGTGGAAACTTGTAATAAAGGAAGGGGACTCATGGGCCTTGTTGTAAGTGCACATAAGGCATTGTTTATTGTAGCTTATGGTCATTGCTTCCTTTTCCCTTGCTTGTATCAAGCTCTCAGTGGTGGTCAAACTATGTCTTAGATGTCATAAGTAGCCTTCCTTACTCCATAACTTTTTCCCAGCCACCACCACTAATATTTATGTAGCTGGGCTGCACTTGTTCTGCTCAAGGTAAAGTTGCTCAAATTATTTCTGCCAACTTTCCTATTACAAATTTTCTATAGAAGAAATATGTGTGTGTATGTATACATGTGTGCACTACTTGTATAACTTTCGCCTAATATCCAATTAAAGGGAAATTCTGGTGCAAAAAATGTATGCACAATTTTTCAATATTTTTTAACAAATAAGTCCTGCAAGTATTGCAACTCCCTAGCAAGATGTTGTCCATTAAACCCATCAGGAATGAGTTGCAAATAGTCACCAGTGTTCTCCTGCTCTTAAAGGGACAGGTTACTCAAACATTTCTCCCCTTTAATTTGTTCCCAATGATCCACTTTACCTGCTGGAGTGTATTAAAGGGACAGTCTAGGCCAAAATAAACTTTCATGATTCAGATAGAGCATGTAATTTTAAACAATTTTCCAATTTACTTTTATCACCAATTTTGCTTTGTTCTCTTGGTATTCTTAGTTGAAAGCTTAACCTAGGAGGTTCATATGCTAATTTCTTAGACATTGAAGGCCACCTATTTTCAGAATGCATTTTAACAGTTTTTCACCACTAGAGGGTGTTGGTTCACGTATTTTATATAGATAACACTGTGCTCGTGCACGTGAAGTTATCTGGGAGCAGGCACTGATTGGCTAGACCGCAAGTCTGTCAAAAGAACTGAAATAAAGGGGCAATTTGCAGAGGCTTAGATACAAGATAATCACAGAGGTTAAAAGTATATTATAACTGTGTTGGTTATGCAAAACTGGGGAATGGGTAATAAAGGGATCATCTATCTTTTAAAATCCATACAAATTCTGGTGTAGACTGTCCCTTTAAATAGTTTACAAGTGTTTAGATTACCCTTATATTGGCATTTGAAATAGTTTATTTAGCCTGTGGTATCCCCACCCATTCTGAAAGTTTTTGGCTTCAAGGTTAACACAGCCAGTAGAAGAAATTACACTCCCAGTGGATTGTAGAAGATACAAGGTAATACAATGTTAATTTTCCATTGTTCTCTCCAAGTATTGGTGATTGGTTTATAAGATAAAGAAGCAGGTATGTGTACACAATGTGATAAAGTAATGAGATCTGAAGCTCACCCCATTTTATTAGCTTGTGGCTTCAAAATCAGCTAATTGATATACACAAATAAGGCTTAAAAAAACAAATTTCATAAATTTTATACTTTGCAGCTGGAAAAAAAAGTAATTTGAAACACATTATGGGAAAAACTATTTTGTAGTAAAATATCCCTTCAAGCTGTAATGCTTGTGGTTCTTTGTGGGACTTTACGTATGTGGTTAACACATAGCTAGGATAAGTAATGCAAACACGATATGTTTTATAAAATTAGATAATCATTTTTGCATCAGAATGTCCCTTTAAAATTGGGAAGTTTGTCTTACTGCTCCATGAATTAGGTATTTTGTTTAGATGTAAGTAAATGTTACATAATGCAGACTTGTTCAGTAAAAGGTCTAGAGCCAAAATACTCTTTCAGTCTAATTTATCTGGCTCTCCACTGATTTAAACTGAATAGCACAGGTATTTGAACCAGAATTAATCTTTCAATAATAAATGCTAATATACCTCTTCCAGTAGCAAGTGTCTACAAATGGAGATGAGACTGAAAACTGGAGGAGTTCTATGTATGTCTCTCTGGATATGAGTAACAACAACATCATTGCTCAGTGTTGCCAGGCAGATATTGATACCTGTGCAAGATACATGGGCCTCCATTACATATGCAGCGTCGCCCGCAAAATCCTCTGCCGCCAGATTTTACACGATTTTGGTATTACATATACGGCGTAGCATACAAGTTACGCGTGTATATTTCACCCTTCGGACATATATATTTTTTTTTTTTTTTTTACCCATAGACTAACATAGAACAGCCGCGCAATTTGGTATCCAATATACAGCTTAAGGACTTACGCGCGCAGAATTCAGAGAATCTACTCCATTCTCATCTCGCCACATATTGCAGATGCAGCAACCCTTGCACTGACTAAAAAAGCAACGTAACTCCCTGGAAGCCTTAACAAACACATACATTTAAGCAGCATCTCAAGGTTAAAGGGACAGTATACAATGATATTGGTTTTTTTAAGGTTTATTTGTGTATTTGAAATAGTTTGAAGCCACAACATAATCAAATGGATTGAGCTTGTAGGTAGACTCAGATCTCATCACTTTATCACATTGTGGACACATACTTGCTTATTTACTTTAAATTTGTTCTTAAAGCAATCAACAATACTTGGAGGAGAGAACAAAGGGAAATCATAATTGTATTACTTAAATCTCTTTAGAACCCACTGGAGTGTAATTTATTATAATGTTAACACAGCTTGGCATTGATGCCAAAATATATAAAGGGGCAGTCAAGTCCAAAGAAAACCTTCTTGTTTTAAATGGGGCATGTTATTTCAAACTACTTTCAGATTTAATTCTAACACTTGCTTTGTTCTCTTAGTATTCTTAGTTGAAAGCTAAACCTAGGATGGCTCATATGATAATTTCTAAGACCTTCTTGAAGGCTGCCTCTTTGCAATCGTGTCAAACCAATCACAGACATCCCATCCTCTCACCTGCAGCCTTAAAACACCTGATAATGCCCACCCTATCAGTAACATCACTAGTATATATACCAATGTGTCCATTTATATTGGATGTGAGAGACAATGATTTACATCTTAGAAGTGAATATTACTATATGTACCCTTCATAAACAACTATTGTGGATGTGAGTTATAGTACAAGAATATGTCAAACATATTACTTTTTTTTGCCATTTCCACACAGGTCTTATATGTTTTAACAATATTAGTGTACTAAAACACACCTCATGTGGATGACAATTATATGGTAAATAACAGAGGACAAGATTTATGGTGAACTATAAGAATATTTTTTTTTTTGGCTTCTTGGATGAGGGAGCTGAGGTGACTGTAGTGGATTTCCTTGTTCTCCTGATTTGAGAAGATTCTGATGTTTCTGCTGGTGTGCTGGCCACAAATGATAGGCTGGAAGCAGTGTCCTGCTGGTGTGTAAAGTGCTCAACCAACACACCCAAGAGTTGATTTTGTTCTCTCCATCTATTGTCCATTTGCATCTGCATATCAGAATGAATTCGCATCATCTGATTGGTTATGAACACTTGCACTTAACGATGCTGCCATGTCCCTCTGTAGCTCTATGCTACGTTGTTGTCTCCTCTCTTGGCTCCTGATGAACCTTTCATGGTTCCTGAAGAACCTCTCTTGGCCTCTGGATGTTCTCAGTGCTTGTTATGAGCCTCCTCTGGAGTGCAATGTATTCCTCACCCAGGGGTGAATACAATGCATCCACAGGTTATTGAGCAGCAGGGCTTCTAGGTGCTTGTGGGGCAGGGTCACCTGCATCTGCTGTTGCTTGAGGTGCAGGGCCAGCTTCAACTGCTGGTTCATGTGGGGCAGGGCCAGCTTCAACTGCTGGTTCATGTGGGGCAGGGTCACCTGCATCTGATGGTTCTTGAGGTGCAGCTGTAGAATCTGCTCTATTTCCTTCTGCCAATGGTGGAGCTCGTCCAATTGCTGAGGATGGTGGAGCTTGTATGGTTGGTTGATAGTCCCACTGATGACGAGTGTGTGACCACTCAGCCTGTCCAATTGGAACTTCATGTGACATTGTGTGTGGGTAAAATCCCTGACTGCCATGAGATTTTGTTGTGTGTGTGTGTGGGGGGGCGTGTTAAATACAAATACCCTTTGTGGCTGTCTTGGCTCCCCCTCAAAGCCAAAGGGAGGATATTCCTCTGGCCAGGAATCTTGCCAGGGGTCATATGGCAATGGTGGCATCACTCCCGGGTCCTCAACTGAAGCCATCCAACCATGCTCATGACTGGAAGCAATACTGTTCTTGCAGTTGCCTGAAGGGTGGTGGTGATGGCATGGATGTTTGTATCCTTGTGACAGGAGGTTCTGTGAAGGAGTCAAAGGATGAGATGGATTGGTAAAGTCAGATATATGTCCAAGTGGGCATACAATATACATTGATACATGCTAGGGCCTATACTGATTCTCATGTCAAACTGTATAACGTGTCCTGTGTTAATCTGAGACATGTTAGTATTGCACTATTCCACCTCATATCATGAATTGCATTGTGTTAAGTAGCATTAAGGTCAAATATAATTGTAGATGTTTTTGTTAGTAATTACGTGTCGCATTTATAATTGAAATCGCGGTTCATTTTTACGAGTGTTAGCCTAATTTGCATAAAACTACTCTTTATTGACACTTTCCGTGGACAAAATACTGGCGTAAGTTACTTGCGACGACTAAAATGTGTATTTGCGCACATTTCGGAAGATGTCCAGTTTAACATCTAACGGCGCAGTATATGTAATACCCCGATGTGCGAGGTGAAATTACAGGCGGCGCGGGTTCCCGCGCTTGTGCCGAAACCTGCGCCGTATATGTGATCGCGCCCCTGATATTTAGCTAAAGCATATTTTTTTTTTTTTTTTGATCTTGTTTCTAAACTTTTGCTCCCTAGTCTTCTGTAAAAAAACAAAAACATCCCTTTTATGAAGATTGGTCACTCCTGTCAGTGCAACTTTTTCACATTGTTACTTGGGCTAGGTTAATGTCATCAGTGCTTACTAAATATTCTCACACGTGTTGTTTGGTCTGTAGTCTTTAAATAAATGGTTTCCTGGCAACCCTGAATAGTGCCTTAGCCAGCATAGTCTGCATGAGATGCTATTACATACTTGTGACATCTTGATCATTTTGCATTGAACAAACTGCAAATGAGTGGTCCTTTCTAGTGTGTGTGTGTGTGTGTGTGTATATATAGATATAGATATAGATATAGATATAGATATAGATATAGATAGATATAGATATAGATATAGATATATATATATATATATATATATATATATATATATATATATATATATATATATATATATATAGATAGAGAGATCTAATTGTAATTAAATGTCTGCGAGCCACTGCACTGGTTTAACCCCCTTTTCTTGGTTAGTGAGGGGTTAAACCACTGCAGCAACTCGTGCATATACTACATATCCAGTTCTTGTGTTGCCAGTCCCAACTGCAGGCATCCGAGTCCTCTTCTCCACATGTAGGATTATAGGTCCCTGCAGATCAGAATCCACAGCAGCCTAAGAAATTCCTGCACCCTCAGATACATTCTGGCATAAACGTGTTTTTTTTTTTGATGCACCAAGTCATGCTACTGTTAGGGGTTTAAATTTAAAAATATAAACGTTTACCCATGTCAATAAGTAAGACCCTAATGCTGCATCTGCAGTGTTATGCTTTGTGAATGCGCACACACTGACAAATGCCATAGCAGCTCATAGACTGCCAAATTGCATTAGCAGCAGGAGATGGGAGGGAGTAGTCACTCTTAAAATGAAAAGTTTTTTTTATTTTATTTATAAAGAGTTGTTAAAAACAGAAACTACCTCCCCCCGTTATAATGTTCATTTTTCTTTCACAACTAAATACATGTTTGGGTTATATAACATGCTAGTAATGACTCAGTAAAAATGATCTTCTAGGGGTCTGTATTAATGACATTTAATAGCTTTGCTTTCTCCTCTAAAAGCACAAATGTATTCTTTTGTGACCGCACTTCCTTGCTTATGCTATGGGAGGTGTGTTTAATGTAACAGAGCGTGATGGTTACTCTTCCTTTTAACTCTGGTCTAGAAATAAGCCAGTGAATTTCCACTGCTGCTTTGTTTAAATAGAATGTTGACGATGCTGTTGCCAAAGGAGGATGAGAACAAAAGGCCTCTTGTTAACACCTTTATTGCTGAAAGGTTTTATGGTCCTTTCCAATAATGAAGGGGGATAGTTTAAAAAAATGTTTAGGGACCAGAGGGACACATGTAGGGGTAGAGTCTAATCCATTAATAGATTTACAATATTATTTGAAAGACTATTAATATATTTTTGCATAGGAAGTGGAGTTTTGACTTAAAGGGATATTTAGCATATCTTGGGAGATGTGACATTATTTTAACTTTTATCAATGTACAAACTTCTATAGCTAATATAGAGCTTTAGAAATAGTTTAAAATTTAGTTTAAAATTTAAAAACAAGCCAAACATGCCCAGTTTTCCATTCATAACATGCACTTTATACCAAGTGCTTTCTTTTTTTTTTTCTCCCCTTTCCACCCTCAGTGCTTTGTAGAAATGGAACAGCTTAAAATGATAGCTTACCTGGACTATAAGTAATGCTTTGTTGTAGGCCATAATGAACTTCAGGAGCTAGGGAGCTACCTACATGGGCCTAACCATTTGGGATTTTCTGAAACTCTTGCATTGTACATGTTTCTTTAAATGATTCCCAGGAGATGAATCATAGGAGCCATCCAGAATATTGAGGCTATAGATCTCCATTTTTAGGATTTGGAGAGAGATTTTCTTTTGGGATATACGTAAAATAATCCTAAAAGATTAAGCCAGAAGTAGCATTTTTAGATTTGTGGCTCCCTTACACCAGGCATTTCTCAAGCACTATAAAAGGGACATAAAAAACACTTTTTTCTTTCATGATACAGATACTGATCACTTTAAAATAATAAATAAAATGTACTGCTTTTGATGAAAATCAGCTATAAATTGTGCAAATGCGGCTGCCATCTAGCGCTCAGAAGCATTCTTGTAAGACTGCTGCCATGTAGTTCTCCAGATACATGCATGCTACCTATCTAGGTATTCTCTTCCACAAAGGATACCATGAGAATTAAGTCAATTTTCATAATAGAAGGAAACTGGAAACTTTTTTGCTTTCATGTCCCATTAACCATTTCCTTAATGAGTGATTTCTCCATATATTATACATTTTTTTTTTATTTATTTTTTATTGTTTTGCATCCTTTTCATTCAAAGTAATGTGACAGAAGTTCTACTGATATGGCACTCTAGGATTATCCTGACCTTGTGTATCCTGCATTTTTTATTTTCCCAAAAATGCCTACAGCCTTTTTATTATTTATTATTATTAATATTATTTGTAGACATTTTCTAAACAAGGGAAAAGCTACCATTTTAGGCTTCAAAACATTTGAGTTAAAAAACCTACATTCGCTACACTCAGACATAACAAAAATAAGCATGTTGCAGAGAGCATCAACACTCCATGTACTGCAGATATTGGGAGGTAAAGGTTAGTTTGTCGTCATATCTTTGGGAGCAGAGATGCACTGTAGCCCTGGCTATACGTTGTACAAGGTTAGTTTGTCATATCTTTGGGAGCAGAGATGCATTGTAGCCCTGGCTATACGTTGGACAAGGTTAGTTTGTCATATCTTTGGGAGCAGAGATGCACTGTAGCCCTGGCTATACGTTGGACAAGGTTAGTTTGTCATATCTTTGGGAGCAGAGATGCATTGTAGCCCTGCCTATATGTTGGACAAGGTTAGTTTGTCGTCATATCTTTGGGAGCAGAGATGCACTGTAGCCCTGGCTATACGTTGGACAAGGTTAGTTTGTCATATCTTAGGGAGCAGAGATGCACTGTAGCCCTGGCTATATGTTGGACAAGGTTAGTTTGTCATATCTTAGGGAGCAGAGATGCACTGTAGCCCTGGCTATATGTTGGACAAGGTTAGTTTGTCATATCTTAGGGAGCAGAGATGCACTGTAGCCCTGGCTATATGTTGGACAAGGTTAGTTTGTCATATCTTAGGGAGCAGAGATGCACTGTAGCCCTGGCTATATGTTGGACAAGGTTAGTTTGTCGTCATATCTTAGGGAGCAGAGATGCACTATAGCCCTGGCTATATGTTGGACAAGGTTAGTTTGTCGTCATATCTTAGGGAGCAGAGATGCACTGTAGCCCTGGCTATATGTTGGACAAGGTTAGTTTGTCGTCATATCTTTGGGAGCAGAGATGCACTGTAGCCCTGGCTATATGTTGGACAAGGTTAGTTTGTCGTCATATCTTAGGGAGCAGAGATGCATTGTAGCCCTGGCTATATGCTGGACAAGGTTAGTTTGTCGTCATATCTTTGGGAGCAGAGATGTACTGTAGCCCTGGCTATATGTTGGACAAGGTTAGTTTGTCGTCATATCTATCTTTGGGAGCAGAGATGCACTGTAGCCCTGGCTATACGTTGGACAAGGTTAGTTTGTCATATCCTAGGGAGTAGAGATGCATTGTAGCCCTGGCTATATGCTGGACAAGGTTAGTTTGTCGTCATATCTATCTTTGGGAGCAGAGATGCACTGTAGCCCTGGCTATACGTTGGACAAGGTTAGTTTGTCATATCCTAGGGAGTAGAGATGCATTGTAGCCCTGGCTATATGCTGGACAAGGTTAGTTTGTCGTCATATCTTTGTGAGTAGAGATGCATTGTAGCCCTGGCTATACGTTGGACAAGGTTAGTTTGTCGTCATATCTTTGGGAGCAGAGATGCACTGTAGCCCTGGCTATACGTTGGACAAGGTTAGTTTGTCATATCTTAGGGAGCAGAGATGCATTGTAGCCCTGCCTATATGTTGGACAAGGTTAGTTTGTCATATCTTAGGGAGCAGAGATGCACTGTAGCCCTGGCTATATGTTGGACAAGGTTAGTTTGTCATATCCTAGGGAGTAGAGATGCATTGTAGCCCTGGCTATATGCTGGACAAGGTTAGTTTGTCGTCATATCTTTGTGAGTAGAGATGCATTGTAGCCCTGGCTATACGTTGGACAAGGTTAGTTTGTCGTCATATCTTTGGGAGCAGAGATGCACTGTAGCCCTGGCTATACGTTGGACAAGGTTAGTTTGTCATATCTTAGGGAGCAGAGATGCATTGTAGCCCTGCCTATATGTTGGACAAGGTTAGTTTGTCATATCTTAGGGAGCAGAGATGCACTGTAGCCCTGGCTATATGTTGGACAAGGTTAGTTTGTCATATCTTTGGGAGCAGAGATGCATTGTAGCCCTGCCTATATGTTGGACAAGGTTAGTTTGTCATATCTTAGGGAGCAGAGATGCATTGTAGCCCTGGCTATATGTTGGACAAGGTTAGTTTGTCGTCATATCTTTGGGAGCAGAGATGCACTGTAGCCCTGGCTATACGTTGGACAAGGTTAGTTTGTCGTCATATCTTTGGGAGCAGAGATGCACTGTAGCCCTGGCTATATGTTGGACAAGGTTAGTTTGTCATATCTTAGGGAGTAGCGATGCATTGTAGCCCTGGCTATATGTTGGACAAGGTTAGTTTGTCGTCATATCTTAGGGAGCAGAGATGCATTGTAGCCCTGGGTATATGTTGGACAAGGTTAGTTTGTCGTCATATCTTTGGGAGCAGAGATGCACTGTAGCCCTGGCTATACATTGGACAAGGTTAGTTTGTCGTCATATCTTTGGGAGCAGAGATGCACTGTAGCCCTGGCCTATACATTGGACATGGTTAGTTTGTCGTCATATCTTTGGACGCATTGTAGCCCTGGCTATATGTTGGACAAGGTTAGTTTGTCGTCATATCTTAGGGAGCAGAGATGCATTGTAGCCCTGGGTATATGTTGGACAAGGTTAGTTTGTCGTCATATCTTTGGGAGCAGAGATGCACTGTAGCCCTGGCTATACATTGGACAAGGTTAGTTTGTCGCCATATCTTTGTGAGCTGAGACGCATTGCAGCCCTGGCTATATATTGGACAGGGTTAGTTTGTCGTCATTTCTCTGTGGCCAATTAGTAGGGGGACATTCTATAATTTGTATGTCTGCCTAAATTTCGTCAGTCGATAAATATCTAAACCCCCCCCCCTCCCCAAGGAAGTTGGTGTATTTTTAACCCCTTAATGACCACAGCACTTTTCCATTTTCTGTCCGTTTGGGACCAAGGCTATTTTTACATTTTTGCAGTGTTTGTGTTTAGCTGTAATTTTCTTCTTACTCAATTACTGTAGCCACACATATTATATACCGTTTTTCTCGCCATTAAATGGACTTTCTAAAGATACCATTATTTTCATCATATCTTATAATTTACTATAAAAAAATGATAAAATATGAGGAAAAATTGAAAAAAACACACTTTTTCTAACTTTGACCCCCAAAATCTGTTACATATCTAAAACCACCAAAAAACACCCATGCTAAATAGTTTCTAAATTTTGTCCTGAGTTTAGAAATACCCAATGTTTACATGTTCTTTGCTTTTTTTGCAAGTTATAGGGCCATAAATACAAGTAGCACTTTGCTATTTCCAAACCATTTTTTTCCAAAATTAGCGCTAGTTACATTAGAACACTAATATCTTTCAGGAATCCCTGAATATCCCTTGACATGTGTATATTTTTTTTTAGTAGACATCCCAAAGTATTGATCTAGGCCAATTTTGGTATATTTCATACCACCATTTCACCGCCAAATGCGATCAAATCCAAAAAATCGTTCACTTTTTCACAAAATTTTTCACAAACTTTCGGTTTCTCACTGAAATTATTTACAAACAACTTGTGCAATTATGGCATAAATGGTTGTAAATTCTTCTCTGGGATCCCCTTTGTTCAGAAATAGCAGACATATATGGCTTTGGCGTTGCTTTTTGGTAATTAGAAGGCCGCTAAATGCCACTGCGCACCACAAGTGTATTATGCCCAGCAGTTAAGGGGTTAATTAGGGAGCTTTTAGGGAGCTTGTAGGGTTAATTTTAACTTTAGTGTAGTGTAGTAGACAACCCCAAGTATTGATCTAGGCACATTTTGGTATATTTCATGCCACCATTTCACCGCCAAATGCGATCAAATTAAAAAAACTTAAAATTATTCACAATTTTAGGTTTCTCACTGAAATCATTTACAAACAGCTTGTGCAATTATGGCACAAATGGTTGTAAATGCTTGTCTGGGATCCCCTTTGTTCAGAAATAGCAGACATATATGACTTTGGCGTTGCTTTCTGGTAATTAGAAGGCCGCTAAATCCTGCTGCGCCTCACACGTGTATTATGGCTAGCAGTGAAGGGGTTAATTAGGGAGTTTGTAGGGAGCTTGCAGGGTTAATTTTAGCTTTAGTGTAGAGATCAGCCTCCCACCTGACACATCCCACCCCCTGATCCCTCCCAAACAGCTCCCTTCCCTTCCCTCCCCCACAATTGTCCCCGCCATCTTAAGTACTGGCAGAAAGTCTGCCCCCAAAACCTATCTCTAACCCTCCCCTCTGCCTTATTGGGGGCCATCTTGGGTACTGGCAGCTGTCTGCCAGTACCCAGTTTGCAATAAAAAGTGCAATAAAAAGTGCTGTTTTGTTTTTCTTTTCTGTAGTGTAGCTTCCCCCACCCCCACACAGACAAACCCCCACCACCTTGCTGATCATTTTTTTTTTTTAAATTTTGGACTTTCAACATTTGTAATTTTCAACATTTTCTGTAGTGTAGCGGTTCACACCCGCTCCCTCCCCGTGCACGCGCCCGTGCGCGCCCCGAGCCACCCCCGCCCACGATCCCGCCCCCCTTCACATAACCAGGGCCATCGATGGCCGCCACCCGCCTCCCGGTCCGGCTCCCACCCACCAACGCAGTAAGCCACCGATCTCCGGTGCAGAGAGGGCCACAGAGTGGCTCTCTCTGCACCGGATGGCTTACAAAGGTTATTGCAGGATGCCTCCATATCGAGGCATCACTGCAATAACCGGAAAGCAGCTGGAAGCGAGCAGGATCGCTTCCAGCTGCTTTCCACACTGAGGACGTGCAGGGTACGTTAACTGCCTTTTTTCTGAGGACGTACCCTGCACGTCCTCAGTCGTTAAGGGGTTAAGGAAGAATAACATAGATTTTGACACCTTTTTTAAAAAAAATAAAAATTGTTTTTTTTTTTTTTGCTTTTCTAAAATTGCATGTCATTAAGGGCTCCATTTAACATTCCAATTCTCCTATGTTTTCTCCTAAAAGTTCTCTTGAGAAATAATTCCCCTATTTATCATTCAAAAATACTCCTAAAATTGGGCAAGTTCGACTGTAAAATTCTCCTCCTCTGTTCTCACTCTCCTTGGAGAACATGTTCTCCAAAAAAGGGGTTAAATTAGATTTTTTTTAGTCGTATTTCATATAGTTCTCATAATTCTCCTAGCTACAAATTTATCATTTATATTCTCCTGTGGAGGACTGAAAGTTCTCCTGCAGGTTCCTGCATTACAGTTCTCCATAGCTACAGTGGAGAACAGCTTTAGAAATCTATTCTCTACCAGTTGTAGAAGCAGTTACACACAAAAAAGGGGTCTACAAGGTGCAAAAATGATCTATAACAAAGTGCAATAATAATTTATGATGGAGTGAAAAAATATATATAATGGAGCGCCAAAATAATATATACAGAGCACAAAAATGATATCTATTGGCGCATAAAAATAAGATATACAAAAGCGCTAAATTTGAAGCACAAAAACAATGAAAATGTAGATCTATTTCTCCAACATAGGTGTGTCCGGTCCACGGCGTCATCCTTACTTGTGGGATATTCTCTTCCCCAACAGGAAATGGCAAAGAGCCCAGCAAAGCTGGTCACATGATCCCTCCTAGGCTCCGCCTACCCTAGTCATTCTCTTTGCCGTTGTACAGGCAACATCTCCACGGAGATGGCTTAGAGTTTTTTAGTGTTTAACTGTAGTTTTTATTATTCAATCAAGAGTTTGTTATTTTAAAATAGTGCTGGTATGTACTATTTACTCAGAAACAGAAAAGAGATGAAGATTTCTGTTTGTATGAGGAAAATGATTTTAGCAACCGTCACTAAAATCCATGGCTGTTCCACACAGGACTGTTGAGAGCAATTAACTTCAGTTGGGGGAACAGTGAGCAGTCTCTTGCTGCTTGAGGTATGACACATTCTAACAAGACGATGTAATGCTGGAAGCTGTCATTTTCCCTCTGGGATCCGGTAAGCCATGTTTATTACGATTGTAAATAAGGGCTTCAAAAAGGGCTTATTAAGACTGTAGATTTTTTTTGGGCTAAATCGATTGATTATTAACACATATTTAGCCTTGAGGAATCATTTTATCTGGGTATTTTGATATAATAATATCGGCAGGCACTGTTTTAGACACCTTATTCTTTAGGGGCTTTCCCAAAGCATAGGCAGAGCCTCATTTTCGCGCCGGTGTTGCGCACTTGTTTTTGAGAGGCATGGCATGCAGTCGCATGTGAGAGGAGCTCTGATACTTAGAAAAGACTTTCTGAAGGCGTCATTTGGTATCGTATTCCCCTTGGGGCTTGGTTGGGTCTCAGCAAAGCAGATACCAGGGACTGTAAGGGGTTAAAGTTCAAAACGGCTCCTGTTCCGTTATTTTAAGGGTTAAAGCTTCCAAATTTGGTGTGCAATACTTTTAAGGCTTTAAGACACTGTGGTGAAAATTTGGTGAATTTTGAACAATTCCTTCATGTTTTTTCGCATTTGCAGTAATAAAGTGTGTTCAGTTTAAAATTTAAAGTGACAGTAACGGTTTTATTTTAAAACGTTTTTTGTACTTGTTATCAAGTTTATGCCTGTTTAACATGTCTGAACTACCAGATAGACTGTGTTCTGAATGTGGGGAAGCCAGAATTCCTATTCATTTAAATAAATGTGATTTATGTGACAATGACAATGATGCCCAAGATGATTCCTCAAGTGAGGGGAGTAAGCATGGTACTGCATCATTCCCTCCTTCGTCTACACGAGTCTTGCCCACTCAGGAGGCCCCTAGTACATCTAGCGCGCCAATACTCCTTACTATGCAACAATTAACGGCTGTAATGGATAATTCTGTCAAAAACATTTTAGCCAAAATGAACACTTATCAGCGTAAGCGCGACTGCTCTGTTTTAGATACTGAAGAGCATGACGACGCTGATATTAATATTTCTGAAGGGCCCCTAACTCAGTCTGATGGGGCCAGGGAGGTTTTGTCTGAGGGAGAAATTACTGATTCAGGGAACATTTCTCAACAAGCTGAACCTGATGTGATTGCATTTAAATTTAAGTTGGAACATCTCCGCATTCTGCTTAAGGAGGTATTATCCACTCTGGATGATTGTGACAAGTTGGTCATCCCAGAGAAACTATGTAAAATGGACAAGTTCCTAGAGGTGCCGGGGCTCCCAGAAGCTTTTCCTATACCCAAGCGGGTGGCGGACATTGTTAATAAGGAATGGGAAAGGCCCGGTATTCCTTTCGTCCCTCCCCCCATATTTAAAAAATTGTTTCCTATGGTCGACCCCAGAAAGGACTTATGGCAGACAGTCCCCAAGGTCGAGGGAGCGGTTTCCACTTTAAACAAACGCACCACTATACCCATAGAGGATAGTTGTGCTTTCAAAGATCCTATGGATAAAAAATTAGAAGGTTTGCTTAAAAAGATGTTTGTTCAGCAGGGTTACCTTCTACAACCAATTTCATGCATTGTCCCTGTCGCTACAGCCGCATGTTTCTGGTTCGATGAGCTGATAAAGGCGGTCGACAGTGATTCTCCTCCTTATGAGGAGATTATGGACAGAATCAATGCTCTCAAATTGGCTAATTCTTTCACCCTAGACGCCACTTTGCAATTGGCTAGGTTAGCGGCTAAGAATTCTGGGTTTGCTATTGTGGCGCGCAGAGCGCTTTGGTTGAAATCTTGGTCGGCTGATGCGTCTTCCAAGAACAAGTTACTTAACATTCCTTTCAAGGGGAAAACGCTGTTTGGCCCTGACTTGAAAGAGATTATCTCGGATATCACTGGGGGTAAGGGCCACGCCCTTCCTCAGGATCGGCCTTTCAAGGCAAAGAATAAACCTAATTTTCGTCCCTTTCGTAGAAACGGACCAGCCCAAAGTGCTACGTCCTCTAAGCAAGAGGGTAATACTTCTCAAGCCAAGCCAGCTTGGAGACCAATGCAAGGCTGGAACAAGGGAAAGCAGGCCAAGAAACCTGCCACTGCTACCAAGACAGCATGAAATGTTGGCCCCCGATCCGGGACCGGATCTGGTGGGGGGCAGACTCTCTCTCTTCGCTCAGGCTTGGGCAAGAGATGTTCTGGATCCTTGGGCGCTAGAAATAGTCTCCCAAGGTTATCTTCTGGAATTCAAGGGACTTCCCCCAAGGGGGAGGTTCCACAGGTCTCAGTTGTCTTCAGACCACATAAAAAGACAGGCATTCTTACATTGTGTAGAAGACCTGTTAAAAATGGGAGTGATTCATCCCGTTCCATTAAGAGAACAAGGGATGGGGTTCTACTCCAATCTGTTTATAGTTCCCAAAAAAGAGGGAACGTTCAGACCAATCTTAGATCTCAAGATCTTAAACAAGTTTCTCAAGGTTCCATCGTTCAAGATGGAAACCATTCAAACTATTCTTCCTTCCATCCAGGAAGGTCAATTCATGACCACGGTGGATTTAAAGGATGCGTATCTACATATTCCTATCCACAAGGAACATCATCGGTTCCTGAGGTTCGCATTCCTGGACAAACATTACCAGTTCGTGGCGCTTCCTTTCGGATTAGCCACTGCTCCAAGGATTTTCACAAAGGTACTAGGGTCCCTTCTAGCTGTGCTAAGACCAAGGGGCATTGCTGTAGTACCTTACTTGGACGACATTCTGATTCAAGCGTCGTCCCTTCCTCAAGCAAAGGCTCACACGGACATTGTCCTGGCCTTTCTCAGATCTCACGGATGGAAAGTGAACGTGGAAAAGAGTTCTCTATCTCCGTCAACAAGGGTTCCCTTCTTGGGAACAATAATAGACTCCTTAGAAATGAGGTTTTTTCTGACAGAGGCCAGAAAAACAAAACTTCTAGACTCTTGTCGGATACTTCATTCCGTTCCTCTTCCTTCCATAGCTCAGTGCATGGAAGTGATCGGGTTGATGGTAGCGGCAATGGACATAGTTCCTTTTGCACGCATTCATCTAAGACCATTACAACTGTGCATGCTCAGTCAGTGGAATGGGGTCTATACAGACTTGTCTCCGAAGATACAAGTAAATCAGAGGACCAGAGACTCACTCCGTTGGTGGCTGTCCCTGGACAACCTGTCACGAGGGATGACATTCCGCAGACCAGAGTGGGTCATTGTCACGACCGACGCCAGTCTGATGGGCTGGGGCGCGGTCTGGGGATCCCTGAAAGCTCAGGGTCTTTGGTCTTGGGAAGAATCTCTTCTACCGATAAATATTCTGGAACTGAGAGCGATATTCAATGCTCTCAAGGCTTGGCCTCAGCTAGCGAGGGCCAAGTTCATACGGTTTCAATCAGACAACATGACAACTGTTGCGTACATCAACCATCAGGGGGGAACAAGGAGTTCCCTGGCGATGGAAGAAGTGACCAAAATCATTCTATGGGCGGAGTCTCACTCCTGCCACCTGTCTGCTATCCACATCCCAGGAGTGGAAAATTGGGAAGCGGATTTTCTGAGTCGTCAGACATTGCATCCGGGGGAGTGGGAACTCCATCCGGAAATCTTTGCCCAAGTCACTCAGCTGTGGGGCATTCCAGACATGGATCTGATGGCCTCTCGTCAGAACTTCAAAGTTCCTTGCTACGGGTCCAGATCCAGGGATCCCAAGGCGGCTCTAGTGGATGCACTAGTAGCACCTTGGACCTTCAAACTAGCTTATGTGTTCCCGCCGTTTCCTCTCATCCCCAGGCTGGTAGCCAGGATCAATCAGGAGAGGGCGTCGGTGATCTTGATAGCTCCTGCGTGGCCACGCAGGACTTGGTACGCAGATCTGGTGAATATGTCATCGGCTCCTCCTTGGAAGCTACCTTTGAGACGAGACCTTCTTGTTCAGGGTCCGTTCGAACATCCGAATCTGGTTTCACTCCAGCTGACTGCTTGGAGATTGAACGCTTGATCTTATCGAAGCGAGGATTCTCAGATTCTGTTATCGATACTCTTGTTCAGGCCAGAAAGCCTGTAACTAGAAAGATTTACCACAAAATTTGGAAAAAATATATCTGTTGGTGTGAATCTAAAGGATTCCCTTGGGACAAGGTTAAGATTCCTAGGATTCTATCCTTCCTTCAAGAAGGATTGGAAAAAGGATTATCTGCAAGTTCCCTGAAGGGACAGATTTCTGCCTTGTCTGTGTTACTTCACAAAAAGCTGGCCGCTGTGCCAGATGTTCAAGCCTTTGTTCAGGCTCTGGTTAGAATTAAGCCTGTTTACAAACCTTTGACTCCTCCTTGGAGTCTCAATTTAGTTCTTTCAGTTCTTCAGGGGGTTCCGTTTGAACCCTTGCATTCCGTTGATATTAAGTTATTATCTTGGAAAGTTTTGTTTTTAGTTGCAATTTCTTCTGCTAGAAGAGTTTCAGAATTATCTGCTCTGCAGTGTTCTCCTCCTTATCTGGTGTTCCATGCAGATAAGGTGGTTTTACGTACTAAACCTGGTTTTCTTCCAAAAGTTGTTTCTAACAAAAACATTAACCAGGAGATTATCGTACCTTCTCTGTGTCCGAAACCAGTTTCAAAGAAGGAACGTTTGTTGCACAATTTGGATGTTGTTCGCGCTCTAAAATTCTATTTAGATGCTACAAAGGATTTTAGACAAACATCTTCCTTGTTTGTTGTTTATTCCGGTAAAAGGAGAGGTCAAAAAGCAACTTCTACCTCTCTCTCTTTTTGGATTAAAAGCATCATCAGATTGGCTTACGAGACTGCCGGACGGCAGCCTCCCGAAAGAATCACAGCTCATTCCACTAGGGCTGTGGCTTCCACATGGGCCTTCAAGAACGAGGCTTCTGTTGATCAGATATGTAGGGCAGCGACTTGGTCTTCACTGCACACTTTTACCAAATTTTACAAGTTTGATACTTTTGCTTCTTCTGAGGCTATTTTTGGGAGAAAGGTTTTGCAAGCCGTGGTGCCTTCCATTTAGGTGACCTGATTTGCTCCCTCCCTTCATCCGTGTCCTAAAGCTTTGGTATTGGTTCCCACAAGTAAGGATGACGCCGTGGACCGGACACACCTATGTTGGAGAAAACAGAATTTATGTTTACCTGATAAATTACTTTCTCCAACGGTGTGTCCGGTCCACGGCCCGCCCTGGTTTTTTTAATCAGGTCTGATAATTTATTTTCTTTAACTACAGTCACCACGGTACCATATGGTTTCTCCTATGCAAATATTCCTCCTTAACGTCGGTCGAATGACTGGGGTAGGCGGAGCCTAGGAGGGATCATGTGACCAGCTTTGCTGGGCTCTTTGCCATTTCCTGTTGGGGAAGAGAATATCCCACAAGTAAGGATGACGCCGTGGACCGGACACACCGTTGGAGAAAGTAATTTATCAGGTAAACATAAATTCTGTTTTTCTTTTATGAAAGTTTGCTGAAGAGAGGCGTTAACAAAGCTACTAGGAAGGCTGTTTGAAGATTTCTATTGGTTTATATATGATTGACATGGAGAATAATTGCTTATTTTTAGTGATAAATAAGGAGAAGATACTAATCCGACTGGAGAATTTTATCATTCATTCTCCTCAGCTCTCCTATGGAGAAAAAAAACTTTTTTTATGATAAATATGGGCGCAAATGTGTGCCTCTCCTAAGGAGAGCTGTGGAGAACTGATAGGAGAACAGAAAGGAGAATTCCCCAAATGATTGATAAATGGAGCCCTAAGTATGCAAATCTATTTCCTAGCAGTAATGTGTTTTAGTAGAGATAACAGCTTGACAGTGCTAGATAATGTATGTAAACTTCGTGAAAGGTTAAACTGAGAGCTAAACTGACATGGAAACCAACATTTTTCTTTCATATTTCAGATAGAGAATACAATTTTAAACATTCCAATTTTTATTTCTTTTATCTAATTTATGTCATTCTTTAGGTATTCTTTGTTGAAGAGAGAGCAATGCACATGAGTGAGCCAATCACACATGGCATCTATGTTCAGCCACCAAGCAGCAGCTATTGAACCTATTTAGATATGCTTTTCAACTAAAGAATATAAAAAGAATGAAGCAAATTATATAATCGAACTACATTGCAAAGTTGTTTAAAATTGCATGCTCTATCTGAATTGTGACAGAAAAAATGTGGGTGTCATGTCCCTTTTTTAAACTTTCATGATACAGATAGAGCACACAATTTTAAACAACTTTCCAATTCACTTCCATTATCTAAATGTGCATATTTTTTTAATATGCACACATTTTGAGGTACCAGCTCCTACTGAGCATGTGCAAGATTCATATAATATACGTATATGCATTTTGTGATTGGCTGATGGCTGTCACATGATGCATTAGCAAGGAAAATGTAACTGACATTTGTCAGAAAAAAATCTACTAATTTAATATTCAAACTAAGCAATTTTGCAATGTCTCTTTATTATGCATGTATTGATTATGCTATTCTACTGTGTCTTTAATAATTCAGACAGAGCATCACATTTTGAACAACTTTCTAATTTACTTATCAAATTTGCTTTGTTCTCTTGGTATACTTTGATGAAAATAATTTATATTAATTTGCTTTGTTAGGATCTATATTGGATTCATAATCAACCAGGCGATTAGTAAATAGCACCCCCTAAAGTTGTAGCATTTTTTGTGATCAACAATAGAGATCTTGATGAAAATAATACCTAGGTAGGCTCAGGAGCTGGGAACTTGCTGATTGGTGGTTGCACATATATGCCTCTTGTGATTGGCTTACAGATGTGTTATCTCCCAGTCCCAGCAGTGCATTGCTGCTGCGTCAATTAATGAAACCAAGAAAATGAAGCAAAATTTATAAAGGAAGTAAATTGAAAAGTTATTTAACCTCTTAATGACCACAGCACTTTTCCATTTTCTGTCTGTTTGGGACCAAGGCTATTTTTACATTTTTGCGGTCTTTGTGTTTAGCTGTAATTTCCCTCTTACTCATTTACTGTACCCACACATATTATATACCGTTTTTCTTGCCATTAAATGGAATTTCAAAAGATACCATTATTTTCATCATATCTTATAATTTACTATAACAAAATTATAAAATATGAGGAAAAATGGAAAAAAACACACTTTTTTTCTTTGACCACCAAAATCTGTTACACATCTACAACCACCAAAAAAAAACATATGCTAAATAGTTTCTAAAATTTTGTCCTGAGTTTAGAAATACCCAATGTTTACATGTTCTTGCTTTTTTTGCAAGTTATAAGGCCATAAATACAAGTAGCACTTTGCTATTTCCAAACCACTTTTTTTAAAAATTAGCGCTAGTTACATTGGGACACTAATATCTTTCAGGAATCCCTGAATATCCATTGACATGCATATATTTTTTTTTAGAAGACATCCCAAAGTATTGATCTAGGCCCATTTTGGTTCACTTTTTCACAAATTTTTTCACAAACTTTAGGTTTCTCACTGAAATTATTTACAAACAAAATTATGCAATTATGGCATAAATGGTTGTAAATGTTTCTCTGGGATCCCCTTTGTTCATAAATAGCAGACATATATGGCTTTGGCTTTGCTTTTTGGTAATTAGAAGGCTGCTAAATGCCACTGCGCACTACACGTGTATTATGCCCAGCAGTGAAGGAGTTAATTAGGGAGCATGTAGGGAGCTTCTAGGGTTAATTTTAGCTTTAGTGTAGTAGACAACCCCAAGTATTGATCTAGGCCCATTTTGGTATATTTAATGCACCATTTCACCGCCAAATGCGATCAAATTAAAAAAACGCTAAATTTTTTACAATTTTAGGTTTCTCACTGAAATTATTTACAAACAGCTTGTGATTGTAAATGCTTCTCTGGGATCCCCTTTGTTCAGAAATAGCAGACATATATGACTTGCTAGCAGTGAAGGGGTTAATTAGGTAGTCTGTAGGGAGTTTGCAGGGTTAATTTTAGCTTTAGTGTAGAGATCAGCCTCCCACCTGACACATCCCACCCCCTGACACCTCCCAAACAGCTCCCTTCCCTCCCCCACCCCACAATTGTCCCCGCCATCTTAAGTACTGGCAGAAAGTCTGCCAGTACTAAAATAAGTTGTTGTTTTTTTGTTTTGGTTTTTAGGTTTTTTTTATAGCATATTTACATATGCTACTGTGTAGGATCCCCTCTTAGCCCCCAACCTTCCTGATCCCCCCCCCCCAAAACAGGTCTCTAACCCTCCCCCTCTGCCTTATTGGGGGCCATCTTGGGTACTGGCAGCTGTCTGCCAGTACCCAGTTTGCAAAAAAACTTAATTTTTTTGGTGCTTTTTATGTAGTGTAGCTTTCCCCCCCCCCCCCCCCCCACAGACCAACCCCCACCCCGTGACTGATGTATTTTTATGTACTTATATCCCCCACTTTTTCACACTTTTAATATATATTTTTCTGTAGTGTAGCGGTTCCCACCTGCTCCCTCCCCGTGCACGTGCGCGCCCCCGGCCATCCCCGCCCACGATCCCGCCCATGATCCCGCCCCCCTCCACATCACCAGGGCCATCGATGGCCGCCACCCGCCTCCCACACCGGCTCCCACCCACCAACGGATATAGCCGCCAATGTCCGGTGCAGAGAGGGCCACAGAGGGGCTCTCTCTGCACCGGATGGCTAAAAAAGGTTATTGCAGGATGCCTCGATATCGAGGCATCACTGCCATAACCGGAAAGCAGCTGGAAGTGAGCAGGATCGCTTCCAGCTGTTTTCCAGACCCAGGACGTTCAGGGTATGTCATACCCTGCACGTGCTTGGTTGTTAAGGGGTTAAAATTGTATGCTCAATCTGAACCTTGCGGTTTCATGTCCCTTAAGTTTTTTTTTTTTCCATTTTCTTTTCTCCCTTCATGCCTACTCATGCCCAGGGTGTGTGCATGCCCCACACCATTCTGTACCCTACTGAATGCCTTTAGTAAATGAGCGTGCATGCCCAAAAGGGTGTTAATGTGTGTGTCCCTTTGCAAGTGTTAATGTGAGGGTGCGTGCCCCAGTGCAAGTGTTAATATGAGAGGGTGTGCCAGTTCATGGTACAGTTCACATAGAAAAGAAAATGCAATGCAATACATATTAATAGAGAACATTGAATTATATTACAAACAAAGAAAAATGACCATTGAATTTACACATTTTCAGTACTCCAAATAAAAGTAAGAAAGCAAAAAAGAGTATATTTCTTAGATATTTAGAATTATACCATTGTACATACAATAGATTTTGATATTGACCATGAATTAGGTATTTTTTACACCAATAGAAAAAGAAAAGAAATAAAATGATAGTAAAATTAGAGAGAGAAAAAAAAAGTAAATGTCTCCATCCACCCACTCTGCTAATTGCTATTAACTAAACCCTGTATCTTACAGAGGCCCCGGAGATACAGGTATCCAGGGGAGGGGAAATATACCAGCCTGAACTAATGTGGCAAATGTTTAAGTAGAGTAATTACTTTTGAATAGGTGATGGTTGGGCTTTAATTAATGGTAGCCATTTATCAAATAACTCTTGACCTACACCCTTTCAATTCTTCAAGGTCAAATGTCTCATCACCATAATCAAAGTACAGAAACTTGATAGTTCCTAGGTATGGTGGTTAATAGGTCCAAAAAAAAAAAAAAAAAGTGATACCGACAGATTTTAAAGTAATCTGAAAAAAGTTTATTATACCAGAAATTTAATTTACAGCAGAGTTGGTGGATTTTTGGCCAATCCCAAAATAGATGAAGGGTGTCAGCTTTATCTAGGTGGCATTTGGGACATTGGAAGTCCTTATTGGTATAAAATTGCCAGTTTACCAGGAGAGAAAAAAAATCAATTTGATATGGGATTCTTTCCATCTGACAGGAATTATTAATTTACTAACTATTAAAAAAACTTTGTCCAATATTTACTATTTCTAGTGAAGGAAAATGAGGTAACCAGTAAGTATATATTTTATTTAAGTGCATTTGGCTCTGTTTTGAGAGCAAAATATTATATAGTAATGAGAGAGAATATTTACCAGCAGCAAATTTTATGATAGGTTTATTGATCTCAGACCATTGATAGAACAGATCCAATTTCCAATTTTGAGCATTAATAAAATGACAAATTTGAAAATATGCAAATAGATTTGTTTTGGGGATCTCAAAGGTACAGATTAAATTGTTGAAAGGTGTTAGTTGACCAGTTGCAGAGAGTGCCTTATTAGTGATCCTGCCTTAAGTGTGAGTTAAATTGAGTAAGCATGACCCGGTGAGTGTGCATAAGACTGAGTGAAGCGGTCCTTAAAGGGACACTGAACCCACATTTTTTTCTTTTGTGATGCAGATAGAGCATGCAATTTTAAGCAACTTACTAATTTACTCCTTTTATCAAATTAACTTAATTCTCTTTATTTGAAAAGCAAGAATGTAAGTTTAGATGCCGGCCTATTTTTGGTGAACAACCCGGGTTGTTCTAGCTGATTTGTGGATAAATTCACCCACCAATAAACAAGTGCTGTCCAGGATCCTGAAACAAAAAAGTTTAGATGCCTTCTTTTTTAAATAAAGATAGCAAGAGAACAAAGAAAAATTGATAATAGGAGTAAATTAGAAAGTTGCTTAAAATTGCATGCTCTATCTGAATCACTAAAGAAAAAGATTCAGTGTCCCTTTAAGTATTGTGTATAACTTATCTACAAAGGGATAATGTAAAACCACTTTTTTTTTTTAAACAATTTTCAGTGCTGTCCTACAGAAACACAAGCGGGCTACAAATATCCACAAGTTTTAGTTTAATTATATAGATTGTTGAAAATCTATTAAAAGAACAGTATACTGTAAAATGGTTTTTCTTCTAATATTGTTACACCGGCTGCAGAGTATAAAATGTATAAGAACTGCATTTTCAGGTTTATTTGTGTATGTGAAATAGCTGGTTTTGTGCTTTGAAACCACAAGCTATTAAAATGGGCTGAGCTTGCAGGTAATTTCAGATCTTTGTTGTATCTCTTTGTGTACAAACACATACTTCCTTATCTTATATCTGTCTTAAAGAGAGAGGATTCTCAAATGTTGAAACACTTGAAAGTGATGCAGCATAGCTGTAAAGAGCTTACTAGAAATATCACCTGAACATTTCTATGCAAAAAATGAAGATGTTTACCTCAAAAGTATTCACACCCCATTGCAAAGGGACACTTAGTTCCTGCATCTGGCATGTGCATGGCACAGTCATGTTATTTCCCTATTCATTTCAAGGAAGTTTACAATGAAATCTCACAAGATCACAGCAGAGCAATGCATAACCTCAGCACTGCTGATGCTGATTGGCTATTATCTTTTTTGTTTGTTTTTCTCCTTACACCTTGCAGCTGGACAGTAGCTGAAGTATAACTTACCAGAGCACTTGCTCTTGTTAGCTGAAGAAATGTTGAGGTAAAATAGCTACTGTCCAGTAGCAAGTTGAAAAAAATAAATAGCCAATCGGCATCAGCAGTGCTGAGGTTATGCATTGCTCTGCTGTGATCTCATGAGATTTCACTGAAATCATGTGAGATTTCATTGTAAACTTCCTTAAACTGAATAGGGAAATAACATGACACTGCATGCACATGCCAGATGCACGTTCATTTCAAGTCCTGGGACTAAAGTCACTTTACAATGGGGTGTTAAATTTTGAGGTAAATCTTCCTTTTTTACATAGAGATGTTCAGGTGATATTTTCTTGTCAGCTTTTTACAGTTATACTGCATCACTTTCAAGTGATTTAGCACATGGGTATTATGTCATTTTAAGTAAAGAAACTTTCAATATAGGTTTGGATACCACAGGCTAAATCAGCTATTTCAAATGCTGAATTACTTGTAAACTATTTAACACACTTCATCAGTTAAAATGGATCATTGGGAACAAATTAAAGGGGAGAAATTTTTTGGGGGTATGCATTATCCTTCCAACCTTCTCAAATCTGTGAACAAACCGTTGCCTATAATGATAATCAAGTATAGATTTTATTTGCTACATGTAAGATGCAATCCCACCACTATTTTTAAATAATCATTTATTTCATGTAGAAACTGAAATGTGTCGATGTATTTTAATTTTGATGTGAAGCAATGTTTGCAGTTTGAGTGCAAGCAAGAAACTTTTAGTTAAAGCTATTGCTGTTTAAATTATGGCGTTTTCTGTATACGCAGTGTGCAGAAATTCTGTATGCAATGTTCAATGACAGCTTGCGCTTGTTCAGAGAGCTGGGGTGAAGCATGCACAGTAAATGCTATAGCTGAAACAGTTATTGCTTTTACTAGAAACATGTTTGCTAATTTTATGCTTTTAAATCATAACTGAAATGCACTGAGGTCCAGATAAACCCCCTTGGAAGCCATTGATTATTTTCACACCTGTTCTCCTTTACTGTAACTAATCAGTGATTGTGTTTTTGCACTGTGCTAGCAGTCATTCTGTTCTATTTAGTTGGGTCAAGATAACTGCAGCATACTTAAAAGGACAGTATACTGTAAAAATTATTTTTCCCTTAAAGTGTTTCCAATGACCAGTTGCAGAGTATAAATTGTATAAGAAATTGCTTCTTTAGGTTGATTTTTTTTTTTTTTAATAATATGAAATAACTGGTTTTGTTCTTTGACACCACAACCCATAAAAATGGGTTGAGCTTGCAGGGAAATCAGATCTACTTATGTTATCATTCTGTACACACAAATGCTTCCTTCTCTTATCTCGGACTGAATACCAAATCCCAATACTTAGAACAATTGGAAATTAACATTTTATTACTTAGCTCACCTACTATCTCGCCTACCTCCAACTCGGAGTGTAAATTCTTCTGCTGGCTCTGTTTACACAGCTTTTCTATAGCCTATACTTAAAGGGATATTCAACACTTTGAGAGAATAATATAAAATGATAAATCACATATATAAAAAGAAGTCTGCATTATACTTAGATTATTTATTTTGTCCCTTTTTTCCTGTAATTCCATTCTCAAATTGTGAGCTTTTCAGTTCCTGTTAGAAATGGAAGTTCAATCAGAACACTGTTATATTGCACACAGCTATTGGCTGCACACTTTAGTGACCTATTTTATAACTGTCCCTAATTGGCCACAGCAGATAAGGTAACCTAAGTAACAACATGGCAGCTCCCAGTGTTTTATAGACACTAAAATTTTCCACTTATTTTGTCTATTTAAACAGCTAATGAAACTTTAAAAATACATCTACATGTTATGCTCATTTTTTTTAAAAAAAAAACATGATTCTATCAAGCATTTATTTAGTGTTTTAATGTCCCTTTAAGTATAAAAACTTTCAGTATAGGTAGGGATACCACAGGGAAAGTTAGCTATTTCAAAGGCCAATATAAAGGTAATGGAGCTATTTGTAAACGGTTTAATACACTCCAGCAGGTAAAATGGATCATTGGGAACAAATTGAAGGTGAGGAAAATTTAGGATGAACTGTCCCTTTAAGGGTACATTCTAATATAAAATATATTTTTTTAAGCAATTTCCTTTTTTTCCCCATGGCTGTCCTTTGAAAGGCTACACTCCTGGAACAACCCCTTTGGGCTCTAGACGAGGGTACAGCTAGTAATTTGAGTGTTTGTATGTATGCCTCTTCTCAATTTGCTTGCCAGCTTCATCCTTGCCCAGCACAAGTTTGACTATATATGTAGCTTCTTTGCAGGGGTTAAACAAGTATTAAAGAGAAATAAAAAGCTATAACATGGTGTGTACATTTTATGTTAAGGAATGCCAAATCCAGGTCCTAGCTCATCTTAACCAGGCCACATTTTTAAGGTGCCACAGGAGCCCTGGTGCATGTGTTCCTAGAGTCCTAAACTATTATTTTTTTATTATCATAGTAATGATGTGACTAATGAATTTTTATGCAATCACAAGTTCTGGCTCTTTAACAGTTTGTATTATTTTACATCTCTGTTTATTAAATTGTTTGACTCAACAATATTCTTTCTAGCTCCTAAATTTTCATTAAATTTGTTAGCCACACTGATTTAAAGGGCCATTTTAGTCAAATTACATGCTTTAAACCGTTAGATAATGTAATTTTAAAGGGACCCAAGTCAAAATAAACTTTTATGATTCAGATAGAGCATGGAGTTTCCAATTTACTTCCATTATCAAATTTTGCAGTCTTTTTATATTCACAGTTTCTGGGGAACAAGATCCTACTGAGCATGTGCACAAGCTCACAGGGTATACGTATACTAGTCTGTGATTGGCTGATGTCTGTTACATGATAAAGGGGGCCGGAAAATGGGAGAAAAAAATAAGTTTGTCAGAAAAAAAAAATCTGCTGCTTATTTGAAATTCATAAGTGCTATCGTCTTTTTATTATGTACTTGTTAATTATGTAATTCTACTGCATTGAGTGGTCCTTTAAGTCTATTAACCCTAGACTACTGTGTTTTTAACCCCCTCAAAAGAGTTAAAGGAATAGTCTAGTCAAAACGTAACTTTCATGATTCAGATAGAGCATGCAATTTTAATCAACTTTCTAATTTACTCCTATTATTAATTTTTCTTTGTTGCTATCTTTATTTGAAAAAGCAAGAATAAAAGCATAGGAGCTAGCCCATTTTTGGTTCAGCACCTGGGTAGCACTTCCTGATTGGTGTCTAAATGTAGCCACCAATCAGCAAACTAAGCATACATTGAAATAGATACCAAGAGAACAAAGAAAAATGGAAAATAGGAGAAAATTAGAAAGTTGCCTAAAATTGCCTGCTCTATTATTTTGACTAGACTATTCCTTTAAACACATATTATAAATACCATAAGGTAGTGTTTCTCAACCACGGTCCTCAAGTGCCTCCAACAGTCCAGGTTTTCTTTATAGCTGAACCAGTGCACAGATGAAGTAACCAGCTGATCAGTAACACCATGATTACTAACCTGCTCTCACTCATCAGTTGATTACTTTACCCGTGCAATGGTTCTGCTATAATGAAAACTTGGCTGGTTGGGGGTACTTGAAGACCGCAATTGAGAAACACTGCCATAAGGGACATCTAGAGTACTGCTGGTCCTGAGCACAAAACGCAGCTGATCGACTCATCGATCGATATGTAATTTTATCAGCAGATCTTTGAGTCCCAAGCAATACTTCTACTGTGTTTTTAACCCCTTTTGTCTTAGAGCATGTATTTTTTTAAATATAATGGCCATTTAAAAGGACACTGAACCCAAATGTTTTCTTTTGTGATTCAGATGGAGCGTGCGATTTTAAGCAACTTTCTAATTTACTCCTATTATAAATTTTTCTTTGTTCTCTTACTATCTGTATTTGAAAAAGAAGGCATCTAAGCTTTTTTGTGTGGTTCAGACCTCTGGACAGAATTTTTTTTTATTGGTGGATTAATTTATTCACCTATCAGCAAGAACAACCCAGGTTGTTCACCAAAAATGGGCCGGCAACTAAACTTACATTCTTGCATTTCAAATACAGATACCAAGAGAATGAAGAAAATTTGATAATAGGAGTAAATTAGAAAGTTGCTTAAAATTTCATGCTCTATCTGAATCACGAAAGAAAAATTTTGGGTTCAGTGTCCCTTTAAGTCTGATGTAGGCTTAATTAAACATTGGTATGGGTTAATTTAGTTGTGCGTACTGTCCTTTTAAGATAGCGCTTCACAAATAAAAGGAGCTATTGCTTCTAAAATTGTATATGCATGAATAAAACTAACATTAACCCCTTAACGACCAGCGCCATACCCTGTATGACGCTGGTAGTTATGCCCTTAAGGACCAGCGACGTACCCTGTACGTCACTGCAGTCCTGGGCTTCTCTCTGCCGCGATCTTGCTCAAAATAGTGTAATTGCGCTATTTCTGCATGCCCCACGAGTGGGGCACTGCAGAAATAGATTTTCAGAGATACCAATGCAGAGAGGGCCACTCTTGCCCTTTCTGCATCAGACAACGGTGGTGCCGTTCGTTGGTTGGTGGGTGGGAGGGTAAGGAGGGAGGCGGGTGGGCGGCCCATCGCTGTAGGGGTGGGAGGAGGGGGGAACCGGGTGGCACTGCCACGCTACAGGTGTTCAAGGGGGAAAAAAAAGTGCCGGTGTTGAGTCACAGTGAGGGGGAAGGAGAGAGGAGAGGCAATAAAGGGTATCCTCTGTGGGATCCGTTGGGGGGGGGGAGTGATCTGCGAGGGTAGGGGGTAGGGTGTTGAGGGGGGGGCAGCTACACTACAGAAAAAATGGGTACTTTAAATTTAATTTATTTTTGCCTTATTTGCAGCAAATTGGGCACTGGCAGACAGCTGCCAGTACCCAAGATTGCGGCAAATAGGTAGAGGGATGAGGGTTAGAGAGCTGTTTGGGGGGGATTTGGGAGGTAAGGGGAATACTACCCTGCAGAAAATATAAAATTTTAAAGAAAAACCTTTAAAAAAATCAAAACAACCTTTTTTTATTTTTATTAACTTTCTGCCAGTACTAAAGATTGGGGTGACTTTTGGGGGGTGGGGAGGGAAGATAGTTGTTTGAGAGGGGTCAGGGAGGGATCAGGGGGTGGGATATGTCAGGTGGGAGGCTGATCTCTACACTAAAGCTAAAATTAACCCTACAGGCTACCTAATTAACCCCTTCACTGCTGGGCATAATTATTTATTTATAAAATATTTTACCAGGCAAAGATTGCCCTAATTTAAAATGCGAATCCTTCCAAAAATCTTATTTGTTATCCAAAATGTTCCTGTATTCATACGGAAAGCAGATATTAAAAAGTTTAATGCAGGCTGCTCGCTTTTTTTGTGGACTCTTAAAAAACCACGTATTGCACTAGCCAGACTAATGCATCCAAAAGAAATGGGTGGTTTTGCCTTTCCGAACCTGGCAAAATATAATCTGGCATGCCTGGCCAGAATAGCTTTGGACTGGCTAACTGAAGCCAACCACGTTACCAGCTTAGAGATGGAGGAGAATATCATATCGTTCCAGAGCTCGAAAGCCCTTATTAAAATATACAATTAACAATGTAATCACAGCTTGGCTTAAAATTTGTAAACACTTAGAGATTAGACACACTTTATCTAAGTATTTACCTATTAGAGGAAATCCGGATTTCGAAAGTGGCTGCACATCTTCTGCTTTTGGAAAATGGTCAGCAAATAATTTGATCTTTCTGTGCCAGATGATAGATCCACTATCTAAACACATGAAATCATTTGAAACTTTAATTAGAGAATTCAATTTAGACAGGAAATCATTCTTTGCATATCTCCAAATTAGGCATTTTTTCTATAACCAAGAGGCTTTAGAGGGGGATATTTGGTCGTTAGGCCCATTAGACTCAGTTATAAATCTGTTCTCCGCCGGAAATCATTCCATCTCATATATCTATCGTCAGCTCGTATCTAAGGATGCAGAGCCAAGAATAAACAGTCTCGTATCGATATGGCAAAAAGATTCTCTGAAGTAGAACGAGAATATTTCCAAAAGAGCTTTGATAGGGTCAGGAAGTTCTCTAGTAACATGGCAATAAGAGAATCGCACGTAAAGCTCTTAAATAGAGCCTATCTTACCCCTAGCAGGCTAGCCAAATGGAAAGGGAGTATGGCCTGTTATAGATGCAGATTTCCTTATGCTGATTTGTTCCATATGTTCTATGCCTGTCCAAAAATAAGTAAGTTATGGAAGCAGGTGGAATTTTTGTTGAACAGATTTTTGGTAGTCCGTATCACACTTAAACCAGCATATATTTTCCTTCTGGTACAAGATCAGGTTCAAAATAAACCCCTGATCAATACAGTAATATTGTTAGTGAGACAGATGATTCTAAGAAAGTGGAAGGATAAAAACGCCCCAAGTATCGCTTCTGTCATACGTAAAATTCAATATCAAATGGTATTAGAACAGCAAGACCCATTAATATTTGAGGAAAATAAAGTTAAAAAGTACTTAGTAAAATGTGAAAATGTCATTTTAGGTCAATCTAAGGAAGTTCAGTTACAAATACTAACTCACTTTCGTAGATCATCAGATTTCCTACAATTAATACTCTCAGATAGGTACCCTGAATTTTGGAGACAATTCCTTTTTTAGGCCTGGATGGGGGGGGGGGGGGGGGAGAGAGGGGGGGTGTGGAGGTCCGGGAGAGGCTAAACTTCCTAAAATTATTCTTTTTTTTTTCTTTTTTTTTCTCTTTTCCTTTGCTCTTTTTTGTTTCCGTCCACTGAAGAAACTTTAACAAAGAGCGGATCTAAGTTAGAGTAGAGGAAGGGGGAAACAAGCTAAGATAAGGGCCCAGTAGTAGAATGGGCTCTTGGTTTATTTTATGTCTTTTTTGATGTGGAGCTGCGTCTCCATGAGAGTTACAATGTGACATGGAAATATGTCTTTATAATATAGGCTCCTATATATAGGATGATTTATTTTTGTATTTTTCTGTTTTTCCTTTTTTGTTGTATGAGTTGTGTTTCTCTTTTTTCCTTTTGATGTATTGTTGGAAAAAAAAATTGATAAATAAATAATATAAAATTTTTTTTTTTTTTACCAGGAAGAATACATTGAGATTTCTCTCGTTTTCAAGTATGTCCTGGGTCCACAAAACATTGCATTGTTACAATAGGGTACAATAAAATACAGAAACAATATTAATACATAATATATGCAAAATTTAACATAGAACAGGTAGGAAAATATCTAATCAACAATAACAGGTGCATTCTGTGAGATATGTAGAGAGGGATCTCTTAACTTGGGGATGGTTTGAAAGTGTGCGGGAGGTTGTTCCATAATTGTGGTGCTCTGTAGGAAAAGGAGGGTTGAGCTGCTTTCTTTTTGTATTATAACGAAATAATGTGCTGGTACTGGATCGGAGGTTATAGGAGGTGGGAACAGCTGGGGAGAGCATTCTGCTCAGGTAGGGTGGGAGCTTCCCAGAAAAGCTCTTAAACACAAGGCTGGAAAGATGAAGGGTACGTCTGGATTCCAGCGACAGCCAGTTTAGTTCTTTTAGCATGTCACAATGGTGGGTCCTGTAGTTACATTGTAGCACAAAGTGGCAGAACGAGTTATATATACAATGTATTAAGTTTATTAAAGGGACACTAAACCCAATTTTTTCTTTAATGCTTCAGATGGAGCATGCAATTTTAAGCAACTTTCTTATTTACTCCTATTATGAATTTTTCTTGGTTCTCTTGCTGTCTTTATTTAAAAAGCAGGAATGTAAAGCTTAAAAGACAGCCCATTTTTGGTTGAGAACCTGGGTTATGCTTGCTTGTTGGTGGCTAAATGTATGTACCAATAAGCAAGTGCTATCCATGGTGCTGAACCTAAAATGGGCTGGCTCCTAAGCTTTAAATTCCTGCTTTTTAGATAAAGATAGCAAGAGATCAAAGAAATTTTGGTAATAGGAGTAAATTAGAAAGTTTGCCTAAAAATGCATGCTCTATCTGAATCATTAAAGACAAATTTTGGGTTTAGTATCCCTTTTAAGGTGAGTTTGCGGTGCAGGTGCATATACTACATCCCCATAATCCATTATCGGCATCAACATTTGCTGTACAATCTTTTCCTTTACTGTAGGGCTTAGACGGGATTTGTTTCTGTACAGGGTACCTAGTTTTTGATAGAGTTTAGATGCAAGTTTTTCTATGTGGAGGCCAAAAGATAGATTGGGTTCAACAACATACCCAAGTATTTGAAAGAGTGGACTGTGGTCAGCATGCAATTTGATTTTGTTTTGATGTGTAGATGGGAATTTTGTAGTTTGTGTAATTTAGGTACCGTTCCAAAGATCATTATGACAGTTTTGTCAGTGTTTAGGAAGAGTTTGTTTTTTGAGATCCACTTTTCTACCTCTGTGAACTGGTCTTGGAGCACTGCCTCAAGCTGTGGCAGATCGGATTTGCTTGTATAGATTACTGTGTCGTCTGCGTACATGTGTACAGTTGAGGATTTGCAGACATTTGGCAGATCATTTATAAATAATGTGAATAGTAGGGGGCCAAGAATGGAACCTTGGGGAACACCACACGTAACTGGGAGTGGGAGGGAGTCGCTGTCAGAAATGGAGACATATTGTGATCGATCCGATACATATGATCGAAACCAGGTTAGCGGACGATCACCAATACCTGAGTTTTTTTAGTTTGAGCAGTAGTATGTCGTGGTCTACTGTGTCAAAGGCCTTTGCAAAATCAAGGAAAATAGCTCCAGTTAGGTCTCCTTGTTCCATGCCAGTTTGGATGTTGTTGCAAACTTTTAGGAGGACAGTAGTAGTGGAGTGGTTCGGGTGAAAACCTGATTGATCAGGGGTTAGATTGTTGGTAATACTCACATAGTTGCGTATGGACGCATTTTTCTAAGATTTCTGACAATACTGGGAGTAATGATATAGGGCGATTAATTAGAAACCAATGTTATCTCAACACTTTTATGGATAGACACTACTCTTGCAGTCTTCCAAAGTTTGAGTATGTATCCAGACACCAAGAATTCGTTAATTAGGGTTGTGACAGGTTTAGCAGTTGCCAGCGCACTGAGCTTCAACAGCATTGCTGGGATTTGATCAGGTCCAGACTGTTTTTTCATTTTTAGATTATTAAGGTGTTAACGACATTGATGGGTACAGGTCTAAAATTGAACTTCTCTATATTGGGTCTTTGCAGATTTAGAGGGGCCTTATCCATATTTGTAGTTTCAGGATGCGTGTCATTTATTAGTTTGTCAATCAGGGTGGTGAAGCATCCGACAAAATAATTGTTGAAGGCATTTGCTACTTCTAAGGGAAGTTGCAGGGTTTGGTTGTCCACTTTGACAGTGGAGGGTTTGGAGTGGATTGGTGGAGTCTGTAAGTTATTTATGATTTTCCAAAACTTTCTAGGGTTTGATATGTTGTTCAGATTTTCACAGAAATATTGGGCTTTGGCCAATTTTGTTTGTTTAGTGCATATATTTCGCCATTGTCTATATACATAGTGATTGTTCATAGAGCCGGTATGATTGAACTTTGACCACAATGAATCCTGAAAATGGTACATTTGAATGAGGTCAGCTGTGATCCAATTTAAGTGTGCTCCTTTTACTCTCACCTTACACAGCGGGGCATGTAAATTCCAAACTTGTAGGAGTTCAGACTGAAATAATTCAACTGTCTAGATCTGGGATTAGGTATAATCTCTGCCAGGGGAGGTTCTTGATGTCATTTAGAAATGATAGATTAAATTTTTTGAAGGACTAGATGATTTTAACCTTGGGAGAGGATTAAAGGGACAGTAAAGTCACAAAAAATATTTCATGATTTAAATAGGGCATGTAATTTTAAACAACTTTCCAATTTACTTTTATTACCAATTTTGCTTTGTTCTCTTGGTATTCTCAGTTGAAAGCTAAATCTAGGAAGTTCATGTGCTAATTTCTTAGACCTTGAAGACTGCCTCTAATCGGAACACATTTTGACAGTTTTTCACCACTAGAGGGCATTAGTTTGCAGAGGCATAGATACAAGGTAATCACAGAGGTAAAAAGTATATTATTATAACTGTGTTGGTTCTGCAAAATTGGGGAATGGGTAATAAAGGGATTATCTACCTTTTTTAAACAACAAAAATTCTGGTGTTTACTGTCCCTTTAAGTTGCCTTTTATTTTGCGCACGCAGCACACTAAGCAGTGGTCACTGAAATTGTTATGAAGAACACCTTCCTCCTGGATTCGGTCGGGAGAAGTGGAGAGAATCCAATCGAGGGTGTGATTATGGCTTTTGATGTTTATTCGAGTTGGGGAGGAGATTAATTACGTTAGCTGCAAAGATTTAAACAGGGAGCAACAACTATCATTTTTTGAATTCAGCCAATCCGTATTAAAATCTCCAAAATCCAAAATGTCACTTTTTGGGTTTTGAGCAAAGGTTTCGCTAAGGAGATGTGCTATGTCAGAAATGGAATGCACAGGGGAGCTAAGTGGGCGGTAGATTCCTGCAACAATGATTGATTTACTGCACGGGATCTCAATTGTGCCAGAAAGGAAATCAAAGGTGGCAGGAGAGCTAGATTTTTGTAAGGGGGTGTACTTTGTGGAATTGTCAACATAAATTACAATGCCGCCTCCTCTCTTTGCTCTCATTTCTATGGCATGAATACCCATGTATTGCAATGGCAGAGTCAGGTATTTTTGCAGTTAGCCACGGTTCAGATATCACAATGATTTTGGGCTTGTATTGTAAACACTAAGCTTGCAGTGCATCGATTTTTGGTAGTAAGCTGCGGCTATTACAGTGAACAAAGGAGAGGCCTTTTTTAGCTGGAAGGCTAGGAATGGAATCTGTTGGTGGACCAGGGTTAGACTCTACATCATTTGCACGGGCAAGTAACATAAGGAATAGGAATTTGGACATAGTTTTTGTTTGGCCATATAGTGAATGGGATACTTTATAATTTTGTGGGGATAGAAGGGTAATTTTTTTTTTAACTCTCCACCAGCACTCAGCAGATAAGTTACAGCAACAGAGCAGGCCATGGTGTATGATAATTTGTTTTCCAGTTTGAGATGTGTGCTTATGGCGGTAATGATGTGAACAAAATTGGAGTGAGAAAAGGGTTATCGCGAATATCAGTATGGTCATATTTGGATTTGTGTTAGTGGTATGAGGTGAGTAAATGAAAATAAAACAAAAATAGTAAATAAAATTAAAAAAAAAAGAAATAAAAGGATATACTATTGATGTGGAATAAATAGCTATTTGTCTGGAGAGAGGGTATGTATTCTATAGGGTTAAGTGAATGGAAGGATGTGCTGATCAGTGTTTGCAGCTGTCTGTTTAGGAGAATGAAAGTTGTGTGGGAGACTATCTATAAATGAGGAAATGATCTTGGGGTGGGAGGGAAACTATTTTCCAGAGGCTACCTGGTTGCAAAAAGCAGTGGGACAGCTGAAGTATTCAGGTCTGAATTTCCTTAGACTGTGGCAGATATACTTTAAATTCAGCTGAGGGAGAGAGATACTAGTGTGTTGCACAGCGGCATTTAGAGGCCTTCTAATTACTAAAAAGCAATTCCAAAGCCATAAATGTCTATTTGTGAACAAAGGGGATCCCAGAGAAGCATTTACAACCGTTTGTGCCATGATTGTACAAGCTATTTGTAAATAATTTCAGTGAGAAACCTAAAATTGTGATAAAGTTAGCTTTTTTTTAAATTATTTGATCGCATTTAGCGGTGAAATGGTGGCGTGAAATACCCAAAGTATGTCTACTAAAAAAAAAAATGCTCTGGTCTTTTGGGGATGTTTTTGTCTGAAATGCCTGGTCCTTAAGGGATTAAAGCTGTTTAAATTGATTTTGAAACTAACATAAAGTACATGTTCACAACTCATCCACAGAGGCATGCTCACTGGCTGATGAGAACAGCAGCTACTTTACTATTGCTAAAAAGTGGTACACCCCACAAACCTAAAAACAAAAATATTGTTTTCAATGCCCTGTATATAACCTGGAAAGCCAACTTGGTAACATTATCTAATTTAGGGCTCGACAAACCTTTTGCACCAGGTTGCCACTTGCAAATTGAAATAGGCATTGGAGTCCACAAGGCACCTATGGGTGACCCCCCCCCCCGAGTGCTGCCTGCCACACCTAAAATTTACCTGGTGCAACTAGATCCTTAAAGGGGCACTCAAGTCAAAATTAAACTTTCATTATTCAGATAGAATGCAATTTTATACAACTTTCCAATTTACTTCCGTTAACAAAATGTCTTTTTATATTTAAACTTATTGAGTCACCTACTCCTACTGAGCATGTGCAAGAATTCACAGAATAAACGTATATGCATTTGGGATTGGGTGATGGCTGTCACATGGTATGTATATGCATTTGTGATTGGCTGATGGCTGTCGCATGGCACGGGGGAGTGGAAATAGACATAACTTTTAAAATTCTCAGAAAAAAAAATCTACTACTCATTTGAAGTGCTATTGCATTGTCTTTTAATCATGCATTTGTTGATTATGCAAATCTACTGTGTTTACTGGTTCTTTAATAGGCCTAGCGGTAGGAAACCACCTCAGGCCACGACACTCCTTTTAATACCCATGCAAAGCACATTAGCAATCACAAACTAATTATTACTCAGTTTGCCCTCTCCCTGTTATACAGTAGATCATCATAATCAACAAATGCATGATAAAAAAAATACTGCAATAGCACCTAGTCTGAACTTCAAATGAGTAGTATATTATTTTTTTTTTCTGACATATTTCAGTCATGTCTTTTTTTACTCCACATCATGTGACGGCCATCAGCCTATCACAAATGCATATACTTATATTCTGTGAATTTACTTTTATTATCAAATTTGCTTAGTTCACATGCTAGATAGGTAGCGTGCACATGTTTGTAGCACTGCATGACATGATAGTGCTGCCATCTAGTGCTCCTGCTAATGTATAACATTATTGCAAAACTGCTATTATAGTGTTGCAGACGCATGCACGCCCCTGCGCATAATTTCCTGCTTTTCAACAAATAACAAAAATGTATTATAGAAGTAAGTTGGAAAGTTGTTTAAAATTGTATGCTCTATCTGAATCACAACAGAAAAAAAAATATGGGTGTTATGTCCCTTTAATTTTGACTTGAGTGTACCTTTAAATCTTTCACTTGCTGACAGAGGGCTATGCGAATGGTGAGCTGTTGCTGTGAAAATTAGTTTTAGCACAATGATGGCTAGTGTCCCACTCTAAAGACCTTAGTGATATTTAATGCTAAGCATACTTAAAGGCGCATTATACTCAAGATTTTTCTTTACATTAATGTTTTGTAGATGATCTATTTATATAGCCATCTAGGAGGTAAAAATGTATTGCAGGACTCAACCAACCCAGGAGCCAGGGAGCCACTCGCTGGCTCTTAAAAACTTATACCTGGCTCCCAACTTTTTGGGTATTTTCCATTTATCTATATGCATCAACCTAATCTCATCAACCGTGCTAAACTGGGAGTTTCTAAGTAAGTTTTTAAAAGGTTTTATACTGGATTTTTAGATCTGTATTTGTGCATATTCTTCTTTATAGTAGTGTCTATTACATGCAGTTAAATGAAAATTGGTGTACACTTTCCCTTTAAGTGAGAGACAAATTGTTGTTGCTGTGATGCAGCTGCAAGGTACTTATGCATTGCATGATTATAATAAAGGACAATGTGCTACAGATGTATTCTGGGCAGCCACGGTTTACTGGGCTTTTGTTACTGCTCAGAGTGCTGGTGGGAGTAGCAATTTTCCTGCTTTTCTTTGAAGATATATATTTCTACAAGTCATTTAGGTACTGACGGTGTGTGACTGTAATATGCAAATTCAGCTTGTGCATTTATTTAATTAGGATTTTTTTTATCTGTATGAAGAGCGGTGCACATGCTGCCATGTTACTCTCAATGTGTTTGAGTGCCTGCTCCCTTGATGTAGTCAAACTCAGTACTATTAAAGGGACAGTCAACCATAGAAATGTTATTGTTTTAAAAGTTGGATAATCCCTTTATTACCCATTCCCCAGTTTTGCATAACCAACTCAGTTATATTAATACACTTTTTACCTCTGTGATTACCTTGTATCTAGGAACCTTCTTCCCGCCCCCTGATCACATGACTGTGACTGTTTATTATCTATTGTCTTGCATTTAGCATTGTGTTGTGCTAAATCTTAAATAACCCCCTGTGCCTGAACACAGTGTTATCTATATGGCCCACGTGTACTTTCTGTCTTTGTGTTGAAAAGATTTAAAAAGCATGTGATAAGAGGCAGCCCCCAAAGGCTTAGAAATTAGCATATGAGCCTACCTATGTTTAGTTTAAACTAAGAATACCAAGAGAAAAAAGCAAATTTGATGATAAAAGTAAATTAGAAAGTTGATTAAAATTAAAAGTCCTATTTGAATAATGAAGGTTTAATTTATACTAGACTGTCCCTTTAATATTACACCCAGGGCCGAGACTTCTTTTAGTTGCAGACTCGGGTTTGACAACAGCAGAAACTTTTCCTTATAACAACATAACGTGTGGAGCATAATTTAACCCTGATGCTACCAGAAATGACTGCTGTATTATCCAATAAAATGTACTGAAGCCCATTTGTGTGTGTGTATATATATATATATATATATATATATATATATATATATATATATATATATATATATATATATATATATATATATATATATATATACACACATTCATTCATTTTTTTATATATATATATATATATATATATATATATATATATATATATATATATATATATATATATTCATATATTCGCTCATACAGCGGGTTAGGGACCGGAGCCCCGCTGTAAAGTGAAAACCGCCTTAAAGTGAAACAAGGCGGTTTTAGCTTTCTTTTCCCTTGCCAGTGTGTTTAAAAACATGTTTTAACTAACTTTTATTAGGTGTGCAATAGCGCTAGGTTTAGTTTAACACTCTCACAGCATTCAATAAATACCGTACCTGTAAAATAGTGACAATTAGTGATGCACCGAAATGAAAATTCTGGACCGAAACCGAATCCGAAAATCCGGGATGCACTTGGCCGAAAACCGAAACTGATACCGAAAATTTATTTTTTCAAATTAATCTTTTTTATTTTATTTTTTTGCATAATTAGAGCCAATAAAAAAAGCCCACCCTTTTATTGAAAGTAACACACTAAAATTGGACAAAAATATCTTAAAACAATAATATGCTACACAATAATTTTACCAAGAAAAAAAAAAAACAGGCAAAAAATAATGCCATTTTTGGCCAAAATGTTTCTGCGACCAAAATTTTGGTGCATCCCTACTTAAAACAATTATAAATATCAATATACTGTATTATTTTTCATTTAGTTCTATGTAACAGAATCATATTTAACAGTTTTTTTTTTACCATTATCCAAATAAAGTATAGTCCTAGAAAACTCATTATATGCAGAACAGTAAGTCAAGTAATAAACTTAAACAGCAGCTCTAGGCTAGCATCAAATTTGAAACATGCTATACAATAATTTTACCGAAAATAACAGGCAAAAAACCCGAAAACCGAAATAGCCAAAAATGCCATTTTCGGCCGAAACTTTCTGCGGCCGAAATTTCGGTGCATCCCTAGTGACAATCACTGTAGTAAAATTTGCCAGAGTATAGCACTGAGACACAGATTGCACTGTAATGCTGTAAGCAGAGTGAACTAAGCATAACAAAATGGTGCCAGTCACTTTTCTTGCAATCTCACAAAGATTACAGCACTGTTTTAAAATCCTTGGAGGTTGAACTTCAGCTCCACAAAGCGCTGTAAAGTGAGAGATTATTTATATATATAATGTATGTATTAGTCTGTCCCTTTTAAGCAGTGCTTTGCATTACTCATCCAATAATTTATCTGCTCTGTTTTACTGCTAAAGGCAGGTTCAAGCCCTTAGATGGAATGTAGTTGAAGCAGTTACCCCACATTCAAAAGCAATCACATTTTGTAAATATTTCCTTTTTATAAATTGGGTCATTTAAAGATCACTACCCAGCTTCAGAAAGCATGTTAGCAGCCTTGTGTTTGTAAAAATGGAACAGGAAGTACAATGGAACAAGAATGTAATTGAAAGGGAGTTTTTTGTTTAAAGGGACAGTTACTCAAAATTAAACTTTCATGATTCAGATAGGGCATGCAATTTTAAACAACTTTCCAATTTAAGTTTATCATCAAATTTGCTTTTTTTTTCTCATATACTAATTTCTAAGCCCCTGAAGGAGTTATTTATGAGTCAGCACTGATTGGCTAAAATGCAAGTCTGTCAAAGTAACTGAAATAAGGGGGCAGTCTGCAGAGGCTTAGATACAAGATAATCACAGAGGTAAAAAGTATATTAATATAACCATGTTACTTATGCAAAACTGGGGAATAAGTAATAAAGAGATTATCTATCTTGTTAAAAAATGAAATTCTGGAGTAAACTGTCCCTGTAAGTTAGAACTTCATCCTCAGCTGACACTATTTAGATTGCGTACGCCATAGGTCCTAAACAAAATCTTCTGGTTACAATTTATATTCAAAGCATACAATACATACAAGATTTCCATGGTTTCTAATTAAATATGGCAACTCCCTCAATTGTTTGGATGTTTTGTGAGGTAAGTTGCCTATGCCTACTTAAAATGATGGTAAACATTCCCATCTGTATAAACAGATCCAGAATTCTAGCAATATTTTAAATGGAGTTTAATTGATCAATTGTAATAAAGAAGCTCTATAACTTACTTTTTAGTGTAGCACTGAAATTCGAATACAAGGCGCTCTGGACGCCCATGTCAAAACATTTTTTGTGAGCTAACAGTTTGAACTATTCCCCAATCGGCGTTCTAGCTATATGGTACTCACACAGTTCAAACTGTTGGCTAAAAAAATACATATAAATAAATAAATGCATACATGTATGTATGTATGTATTCATAATGCAGGTTGAGGGCACTACAATAAACAAAACATTTTTTTAAGCACCTGTGAGTGCCCTCAACCTGCATTATGATATGTAACAACTTTTGGAGATAGCACCCGTGCATATACTCGGACGGTATAGAGTGAGTGCATGGCAACTTGGATGGATATATATTTATTTTTGAGCTGCACGATTAATCGCGGATGCAGTTTTAAACCGCAATTAATCCTCACTGTTTTAAAACCGCGAGAGTACGTAATGTAAAAAAAATTAAAAAAAATTCAGATCATCATGAAAACGGAGGCGGACCTGAGAATGCCCGCAAAACGTTATATATAATTTAGTTGAGTCAAGTGTAGATTCCCAGAATATAGATCATCAATCATCAGTAGTAGTACACAGTGGTGCAGTGCACAACAAGTTTTTTATATTTTTCCTCTAATTATAAGTGTTAATTTTTATGCTCCAAGAGTGTATTGGACGTTGAGAAACATGTACAGTACGATTCTGTAGTGTTAAATAAACGTTTCTACTATGTAACCACAGCACAGGTAGCTAATTTTATTTTAACTATTTTGTGGTTTGTATTTTTATGCTCAGAGTGTATTGGACAGTAAATGTTTTATTGAAAAATTAAAGGGACACTGAACCCAAAAATTTTGTTTTGTAATTCAGAAAGAGCATGCAATTTTAAGCAACTTTCTAATTTACTCCTATTAACAATTTTTCTTTGTTCTCTTGCTATCTTTATTTGAAAAAGAAGGCATCTATGCTTTTTTTGGGTTCAGTACTCTGGACAGCAATTTTTTATTGGTGGATGAATTTATCCACCAATCAGCAAGGACAACCCAGGTTGTTCACCAAAAATGGGCCGGCATCTAAATTTACATTCTTGCATTTTAAATAGATACCAAGAAAATGAAGATTTGATAATAGGAGTAAATTAGAAAGTTGCTTAAGTAAGAACATTTTTGGGTACAGTGTCCCTTTAAGGTGTTATATTAATTTTTAATAAAATCGCGATTTAAATCACAATATTTAGTGAGGGATGAGTTCACTTCACTACAGAAAAGGATAATGACGGGGGGGATCCTATTGATGATCACTTGGAAGAGGGAGGGTGAGGGGGATCACTACACTACAGAAAATGTTTTTTGTATTTTTTTTTTTTTTTTTAAACTTTAATACTTAATTACATTTCTATAAACTGGGTACTGCTATGTTTAGAGCAGGGCCGACCTTAGGGTATGGTGAAGATGGTGGTGACCATTGTGGCGGCAGAGGGAAGCAAGCTGTTTAGGAAGGATCAGGTGTGGATCTATTTGGTGGGAGGTGTCGGGCAGTGTTAATTTCGTCGACTAACACAATTCTAATGACTAAAATACGACTAAAACTAAAATGACATTTTAGTCAAGACGGACTAAAACTAAATCAAAATTTGCTGTCTAAATTAACACTTTATGCAAGGTGTTATACTCAATTAATATCCAATTACTGCTCTATTATAGAAAAAACAAAAAAAAAGGCTATCCCTTGTTTTTATTTAATTTTAAGATAAAGACGTTATATACCACAACAGTTAAATCAGTTAAATTTGTATTGCATGCTCAAACCTTTAATACCATAAATAAAAACAGGTTAATAAACCTTTACTCCTGGAGTATATAATAAGTTTGGAAGTTCTAGAACAGTGTTAATTTTGTTGCTGAAAAATTTCCGTTTAAGTTTTCGTGAGCTGCAGGTTTTCAGTGACGAAAACTAAATTAAATGAAGCTAATAGGACGAAAACTGATGAAAATCCAGCACCAGACCCATTTCACTACTTTCCCTGTACTGTGATGAAGCAGGAAGGGTGGGCTGCGGCTGCCTTTGCAAAGTCGCCGACTGCCAGTGCTACGTGTACCACCGGTACCTGTACTACCCTGTATGCACTGTCACTGTGCAGGGTGTTGCTAGGCAGCAAAGTAAAGCGCTAATGCTGCCTGCCCACCTGACCCTCAATCATCTTTAGGAAACTATCATTTGCAGTGTTAACTGGCATGACAATGCCAATCCTTATTCCATATTTGCATGTGCGCTGTACTATGCGCTTGCGGATAGGAGTGGGGTCATTTGAATGAGGGGGCTGAGCCAGTGCAGCACCGTTGGAATACAACACTTATTGGCATTTGCTTGAGGGGAATTAGGGTGATAACTTCCCACAGTATGAGCTGGGAGGTAAGACCGACTTGAGAGGAACACTGGAATGTTGCTGGTATTGGGGGTGGGAGGTCAAGGCATGAAGTGTGATCAGGAAGCTTGGAGGTGAGCACAAATGTTTGTGACAGAAAGAGTTACTGCCTCTCAAACTTTCTGACTTCAAGCATTAGTACAGCTGTTATTTTTTTCCCCAGAAATTGGTCTTATACCTTGCCTGTCCTACATAATTTGCCCCAGAAGTTGTAAAAAATATTAGAATATACTAGAAAGCTTTATATTTTGGGTTTTGTAGTGATGTCCTAGCACAATTTTCTTCTTGCCATAGTCTCATTAAAGGGACACTGAACCCAATTTTTTTTTATTTTGTGATTCAGATAGAGCATGCAATTTTAAGCAACTTTCTAATTTACTTCTATTATCAAAGTTTCTTCATTCTCTTGGTATGTTTATTTGAAACTTTCAACTAAGAATACCTAGAGAACAAAGCAAAATTGGTGATAAAAGTAAATTGGAAAATTGTTTAAAATTACATAACCTGTCTGATTCATGAAAGTTTATTTTGGCCTAGACTATCCCTTTAATGATTCAGATAGAGCATGCAATTTTAAGCAACTTTCTAATTTACTCCTATTCATTTATCTTCATTCTCTTGCTATCTTTATTTAAAAAAAAAAACAGGAATGTAAAGATTGATAGCTGGTTCCACACACTAATGGCATTGTAGCCTGTGCACTTTTTCTTTGCATGTATTTGAGAATTAGAACTGTTGAAATAATAATCTGTGAACAATCAATTCTTCCTATAGAAATAAGCATAACCCACAAGTATAGGTTTGAGTTAGGCTGTGCCTGTGCTAGCTGCAGAAACTTTTTGTTGTGTGGAGTTTTAATACTTGTTTTAATTATTAACAGAGGACTGTTAAAGTTTTTATGTTTGGGTAATATGTGCAATGGCATTACAGCCAATACAGTGTACAGTATTTTTTTTTTAATTTTATTTTAAAGTTGCACTTCTGTTTATGAAACTTGGTTTTATTTAATTTTAAGTTTTTAATACAGATGTTCTATATCACAACGGGACATGAAACCCAAAAAAATTCTTTCATGATTCAGATGGAGAATACAATTTTAAACAACTTTCCAATTTACTTCTATTATTTATTTTGCTTTCTTCACTTGTTATCCTTTGCTGAAAGGGTTATCTAGGTAAGCTCAGGAACAGCAAAGAATCTAGATTCTAGCTGCTGATTGGTTGCTGCATATATATATATAGCTATTTTCATTGGCTCACCCATGTGTTCAGTTAGAAACCAGAAATGCATTGCTGCTCCTTCAACAAATGATACCAATAGAATAAAACAAATTAGATAAAAGAAGTAAATTAGAAAATTGTTTAAAATTGTATTCTCTATCTGAAACATTAAATACACATTTTGGGTTTCATGTCCCTTTAATACCATAAATAATAACTGGTTATTAGATTTTTACTCCTGGAGTATATAATGAGTTTAGAAATTATAGAGTAATGCTTAAATAATGCATTACACTTTAAACCCCTTAGATTTTAGTCGACTAAAATCTACTGGAGATTTAGTCGACTAAATAATTCAGATTACTAAAATACAACTAAAACTAAAATGGCATTTTAGTCAAAAGACTAAATCAAAATTTGCCGTAAAAATGAACACTGGTGTCAGGTGGGTGGGTAATACCTGCTCTATAACAATATTATCCTTGCTTGCTAACTAATTAGCCCCTTCACTGCCGGGAATATTAGAAGTGTGATGTGCGGCTGCAATTAGCGGCCTTCTAATTACCAAAAAGCAATGGCAAAGCCATGCATATCTATTTCTGGACCAAGGGAATCCCAGAGAATGTTGTACAACCATTTGTGTTGCACAAGCGGTATGTAAATAATTTCAGTAAGAAACAGTTTGTGAAAAAGGTAATATTGTTTGAAACGGTGGCATGAAATATACCTAAATGGACCTAGATCAATACCTTGGGTTGTCTACTAGAATATCTATGTATGGTATGTATGTGTTTTGATGAGTAAAAAAAAAAGGTAAACAAAAAAAAGCTCTATCTGTTTAAATGGCGTGATGGCAAAAGTGCTAAAAAAAAAATTGGGGGGGGGCAAGTTTTTCTCTGAAATTCCTGGTAGCGAAGGGGTTAAATAGAGTAACAAAAAGTTATCCAAAAAGGGGATTACTAAAGCAGTGAAAATTTTGTTTTAAGGGAGGAGTTCTCTAATTCTATTCCAGAAACAATGACGGACTAGTCAGACTGCAGAATATCAAGTTTTATTTTCAGTTCCTGGTTTATACTTCCTCCACAAGACACAGCAAATTCAGTGCAGCTACTTGTAGGAGTATATGAATAGCACACTTAGATAATTTTCATTTGTAAATAATATGCAAGTGAATGTCCTAGAAACCAAATGCAATAAGCACTATTTGCAAACACATCATACGGTACTTCTGTGAGTGTATGAAGACTATAGTGGTACTTCTCAAGCTGAGTTACTGTATGGATAGCAAGTGTTTTATAATCAACCAGTGAGTCACCTAATTAACCCAGCAAATCAGGCTTTGTTTATAGCTGCAATGCTTCCACGTGGTAACAGTGGTTGGTACTGGTACAGGAGAAGATTAACAGCATACTGTTACAGAAGCATTAGTTATTTTGTTGTGAAGAGCTTATTTCCCAGCAGCAATGCCTGAACCAGCAAGCCAGCGCCTAAGAAGGGCTCCAAGAAAACTGTAACAAGTTTCATTTCATAAAGAGTTGGCTCTTTTTTTTCAGCTTTTGGAAACTATTGTCTGATCGCCTCTGGAGCCAGACTGCTAATTGATAAGATGAACTTGTAAACTTGTTATCTTAAGTACTGTAATCCTATTGTGGCCTGTCAAGGGACAGTGCTCTCTGTCTAAATGTGTGATGGGGGATTTTGTGCTTCCCCCCCTCTCCCCCTGGGAGTGCCCTGTGTGCATGTAACCTTAATAAAAAGCAGGCTGGGCATCCCAGTCCTGAGTTCTTGTTTGACCCTCAATCGCAGCGTTGACTCGTTTTTGTGGGCAGAAGGGTATCCTAGCTGTACTGCAGCTAAGGGAGATTATTCTATATTTGCGAGACTCATATAGAATACTATGGAAAGCAGCTTCTCCCCTCTTTAGCAATAGGGATCCAGGCTACTAAGCGGTCCATCTCTCAGCGAGACTAAGGGTAACCGTAACATTTGGCGGCAGCGGCGGGATTTTCCTGGATTTCCTAGGAGAGGTACAGAACGGAAAAATTGAAGCGTACAACCCTAAAGGATTTACTTGAAAGCAGAGGGGGGTACGCCAGCAACCGGCCGAGGAGAGAGCTGATCGCAGAATTGACCGAACTGGATCAGAGCTTCACAATGGCGGAAACACCGACCACGATTAGTGACGAAAAAAACCAGGATTGTTCGGGAAAGGCTCTCATTATACGGGCCGAACCCCTCCATGGAATTGGTACAGCAGTTGATAGCGGTGACTGGGGAGGAAATTTTACAATTGTTTCTCTTAGAACATTTTTATAATGGCATGGAACAGCAAGGGAAGGAATGGCTGCGAGACAGGCGGCCTTCTACCTTAGAAGAAGCAGCCAAATTGGCCGATGAACATTATGACTCCCGTCTTCACGAACCCATGAACTACCGAGCTCCAGCACGGGTCGAACCCAGAGAGGTTTACCGTGCACCCCCTCGTGCTGAATTCCGAGCCCTGGTGCCCACAGGGCCCGTCCGACACTCAGGACCACCCAATAACAGCTCTGAGCGTCCCAGACCGACTTGCCACCGATGCAAGCAACCAGGGCATTTCATGGCTAGCTGCCCCCTTAATACGCACCAGACACCCAGGAATTACAATTACCCCTCTGGGTCCTATCGTCCGGCCCGGGCCCTCTGTGTTAACCAAGAGGCCCCTATGGAGGGATATGTGGGGCCGCTTCACGAGGCAGACCCTGTATATGCTGCCTCAGATAACCGCCAGCACCATCGGCAGAGGGTATGGCTCGAGGGGCGATCTACCGAGGGATTGCGAGACACAGGGGCTACTATCACGCTGGTACAGAGTCATTTGGTGCCAGAGCACAAGCGATCCGGACAGACTGTGGCCGTTAGAGTGGCGGGGGGGGATGTGTACAAAATTCCAACAGCTAAAGTGCATCTTGATTGGGGAGCGGGAAAGGGGGCTGTGAACGTGGGCCTAATGGATAATTTACCTGCCGAAGTACTACTGGGCAACGATTTGGGCCCCATGACTTCTGCCTATGCTCCAGTATGCAACAACGAGGCGGACCCAGTGACTACACGGGCCCAAGCCCGGACGGAGCGAGAGCTCTCACCAGTGCGGGAGACACAGGTAAGACCTACCCCGACCTTGCCTGACAGGTTAGGCCCCATACCCTGGGACACCCCAGATGCCTTCGAGGCAGAGTCTAAGACTGACCCGACCTTACAAAAGTACCGGGAACGAGCAGAGACCGGAGGGGGCGGGCAGATAACGAAACATTCTTATGGGAAAAAGGGAAACTATACCGCTGGACAGAGAAAAGGGGACAGCGTAGGCGACAGCTGGTAGTGCCCCACAAATACCGTCAAGAAATCCTCAAAATAGGCCACGACATCCCCTTAGCAGGCCACCTAGCCGTTACCCGTACCCTACACCGCATTACTCACACGTTCTTTTGGCCAGGGGTGCACGCTGACGTTAGAACTTACTGTAACACCTGCGATGTGTGTCAACGAGTAGGAAGGCGAGGCGATCACCCTAAAGCCCAGCTAGTAAATATGCCCATTGTAGAGGAACCCTTCAGCCGGGTTGCTATTGACCTAGTGGGACCACTGGCTACCCCTAGTCCCTCCGGTAAGCGATACATTCTTACCGTAGTGGACTACGCTACCAGGTACCCAGAGGCTGTCGCCCTATCCAACATACAAGCGGATACGGTAGCGAATGCACTAGTACAGGTGTTCTCCCGGGTAGGATTTCCAAAAGAAATCCTATCCGACCGAGGCACCCAATTTACGGCTGAATTGACCCAACAACTCTGGCAGGTTTGCAAAATTAAGTCCCTCCTAAGCTCCCCATACCACCCCCAGACGAACGGGCTGTGTGAGAGGTTCAATGGGACCCTCAAGCAAATGCTCAAGACGTTCACTCAGGAATACCGAGACTGGGAACGCTTCCTGCCGCACCTCCTATTTGCTTATCGGGAGGTGCCCCAGGAAACGACAGGGTTCTCTCCCTTCGAGTTGCTCTACGGAAGAAAGGTACGGGGACCCCTAAACCTGATCCGGGAGCACTGGGAGGGAGAGATGGAGGCTGACGGTGTCCCAATTGTGCCATACGTGCTGGAACTCAGGGACCGAATGGAGCAATTAGCCAAATCCGTGCGGGCTAATCTCCAGTTGGCCCAGAGAAGACAGAAAGTATGGTACGATCGGGGGGCCCGAAAGAGAATCTTCACCATAGGACAAAAGGTGTTAGTACTTAAGCCGGTGAAGACAGACAAATTGCAGGCGTCCTGGCAGGGTCCCTACCAGATCGTAGAGAAAAGGGGAGACACCACTTATGTGATAGCTAGCTGCCACGACAACAATCTTAGAAAGACATTCCATGTAAACATGCTCAAGGAATATTTTGAGCGACCAGAGAACGTGACGGCCGTATGTTGTTCCCCTCAGGAAGACCCCGACAGTTTACCCATTCCAGACCTATTAGAAAAGAGCCTCCCCACAGGTATAGTGGCGCAGGTTCAGATAGGGGACCGACTTAGCCCCACTGAAAGGGAGCAGCTCAACCAACTCCTCCAGTCCAAACACCTCACCTTCTCCCCGAAGCCAGGGTACACTACTTTAACCACCCACCAGGTAGATACTCCGGGACAAGCTCCCTTGCGCCAGGCTCCGTACCGAATCCCCGAAGCAGTTGGGACAGGAGTGAAGAAGGAGGAGATCGATGAGATGCTCCAGCTCAGGGTAATTGAGCCCTCCGATAGTCCCTGGGCCTCCCCAGTTGTCTTGGTGCCCAAGAAAGATGGGACCACCCGGTTCTGCGTAGACTATCGGAGGCTCAATGAAAATACCGTGACGGACGCTTACCCTATGCCCAGGGTAGACGAGCTACTCGATCGTATAGCCAGGGGAAATTACCTGACCACTATTGACCTCTGCAAAGGTTACTGGCAGATTCCCCTGGCCCCGGAGGCTATCCCCAAGTCGGCATTCGTCACCCCATTCGGCTTATATCAGTTTAGGGTAATGCCGTTTGGGATGAAGAATGCCCCAGCTACATTCCAGCGCTTGGTGGATAGGCTCCTGGATGGCTTCCAGAGTTTTGCTTGCGCCTACCTGGACGACATAGCGATCCACAGTGAGTCCTGGGAGGACCACTTAGCTCATGTGGGAATGGTTCTGGATCAGATCCGGGCTGCTGGCCTGACTCTGAAGCCAGAAAAATGCCACTTTGGGATGGCCGAGGTACAGTACCTGGGTCACCGGGTGGGGTGTGGAAAGCAGCGACCAGAGCCGGCCAAAATAGAAGCTGTCGCCAATTGGCCCACCCCCATCACTAAGACTCAGGTCCTAGCCTTCCTGGGCACGGCAGGGTACTATAGACGGTTCGTACCAGACTACAGCACACTTGCCAAACCCCTGACTGACTTGACCAAGAAGAACTTACCTCGACAGGTCCTGTGGTCTCCCCACTGTGAAACGGCTTTCCAGGCTCTCAAAAATGCTCTAATTAACGCTCCTGTCTTGGCGGCCCCAGCCCTTAACAAACGTTTTATCGTCCATACCGATGCTTCCATGTTCGGGCTGGGAGCCGTCCTCAGCCAAGTAGGCGAAGATGGAGGGGAGCATCCAGTTGCCTACATCAGCCGGAAGCTCCTGCCCCGCGAAGTCAGCTATGCAGCGGTCGAAAAGGAGTGTTTGGCTTTGGTGTGGGCATTAAAGAAATTGACTCCCTATTTATATGGTCAGGAGTTCACTCTGGTCACCGACCATAACCCGTTGGTGTGGCTGAACCGGGTCTCTGGAGATAACGGCAGGCTATTACGTTGGAGCTTATCGTTGCAAACCTTCAATTTCACCATTACTTACAGACCTGGGAAACAGAATGGCAACGCCGACGGGTTGTCCAGACAAACCGACCTCAGCCCCGCATAACCAGCGGTCTGGACAGCCTTAGTCTGCCCCGAAAAGGGGTCAGACCGTGTCTGCCAGAGTGTTCCACAGAAAGGGAGCAATGTTACAGAAGCATTAGTTATTTTGTTGTGAAGAGCTTATTTCCCAGCAGCAATGCCTGAACCAGCAAGCCAGCGCCTAAGAAGGGCTCCAAGAAAACTGTAACAAGTTTCATTTCATAAAGAGTTGGCTCTTTTTTTTCAGCTTTTGGAAACTATTGTCTGATCGCCTCTGGAGCCAGACTGCTAATTGATAAGATGAACTTGTAAACTTGTTATCTTAAGTACTGTAATCCTATTGTGGCCTGTCAAGGGACAGTGCTCTCTGTCTAAATGTGTGATGGGGGATTTTGTGCTTCCCCCCCTCTCCCCCTGGGAGTGCCCTGTGTGCATGTAACCTTAATAAAAAGCAGGCTGGGCATCCCAGTCCTGAGTTCTTGTTTGACCCTCAATCGCAGCGTTGACTCGTTTTTGTGGGCAGAAGGGTATCCTAGCTGTACTGCAGCTAAGGGAGATTATTCTATATTTGCGAGACTCATATAGAATACTATGGAAAGCAGCTTCTCCCCTCTTTAGCAATAGGGATCCAGGCTACTAAGCGGTCCATCTCTCAGCGAGACTAAGGGTAACCGTAACACATACTTACGCCTATAACCCTGAACAAGTCATACATTGCATGTGGCCTTAATATGCAATCACAATACTGTACAATTGTCTTTACTGTTATACTATTAGCAAGTGTGATATACACTGTATGGCCAAAAGTATATGGACACCATACCATCACACCTATATGCGCTTGTTGGACATCACATTCTGACATTATGGGCATTAAAACGGCCAATACAAGTGAGTATTCAAACAAGGCTATGCAGATACTGTTTTTTTTTGTTGTGTTTTTTTTGTTTTTGTTTTTTTATTGAGGAATATCACAATACAATTATTTACCATCATAATGTAGTTAAAGAAAAATACAATCTTTGTATAAAAAACATTTGAAAATCATATGCAGTAATCGTTTTTCCTCCTTCCCCTCTCCCTAGTTATAGTTGTACTGACTGCTCTTGGGTCCTTGAATGTTACATACAAAGAGATTTAGGGATATTATAAAATTAAGACAATACAACACTGTGTATATTATATGTATTTATATTTCCATAACTTGGGAGCCCCCCCACAAACTCCCAGTCGGCCACGTGTATCGGTAAGTGTCCCCTCTCTTGTGACCCCGCTTTTCGGGTGCTTGATAGTTCCCTAAAGGTTAACTGTGCCCTCAAGGAATTTATTTACCTCTAGCATTGCAGGATGGGCGTCTAAAACAGACGACAAGGTCTCCCCAAGTTGCGGCTTGTATAGTGTAACAGGGTTAGCTCCCGGGTGCTGAAGTTTCCTCTGCCGATAGGCGGGTGAGTTCTCTTCCATCTGTCTCACTCTCTCCGCTGTTGCAGGTGATGTGTTTATGGTAGTAATGCGGTTCAATATATAATCCAATGAAGCGTTGTTTATCAGGTGCTGGCATAATTCTTCGAACTTGGCCATGTGGATGCTTAGGGTATCTTTTAAGGTTGTGATTACTTGCGGTGGCCATTTTAGCTGCGAGGTGATGAAGGTTTTCCGTTTTAACCTCCCTTCCAAGAGATTTGTCTTTTTCTGTGGTCTTATTCCCTTTTTTTGAAAGGTCAATGTGGATGGTATCTGTGTTAATACACCCTGATGTGTGGTGATGGCAGAATACCTCAGAGTACAGAGGGGGGTAGCGCTGCCTAACGTGAGCCACCTCTCTAGGCCTGTGTTGTCTTTTCCGTTCTCCGGTTTTAAAATACAGGGTTGTTGAAGCTAATTGTTGTATCGCCACGTGCTATATCCAAGTGGTAATCAATGAAGGTGATTTTTGCTGTGTAAAGTCAGCGCTTTATGAAAGGTTCATCCGGAGCTCTGGAGTGTGCAACCATCCAGGGTCGTTGCTAAGACACGCCCCCCAGAATACTGGGGTTTTAAAGTAACTAACAGATTTTTTTTCACAGTCTTGTTTGCACAAACTTTTTTTATTTTATTTTTTTTATTGCTTGTGGGACGAATCAAACCTTCTCAACGTCACAATAGAGTGTGGGCATGAAGGGGTTAATGGCACACAGCTCTGGTTCCCTTAACCTTGCAACTCTACAAAAGGACCTTAAATGGGACACCATATTACCCCCAAATCTTGTCCACACTGCTCTAACAATTTCTGCCACCACCTAATCTTCTAAATTAAATGGGCGTTTTGGGAACCCCCAAAAACTCACACAATATAACAATTAGGTAACACGCCTTTCAACAGAGTATGAATTCAGATATTAGAGCCCAAAAGACAGAATGAGATTTTCTATGTGTTTAATAACAAAAATATCAATACAGGTTACACAGTGCGAAATTATAAAGACATTCAAAATAACATACAATTGCAAATTTACAATTCTTTATAAAGAAAAGGGGACATAAAAATAATAGAAACACAATATCTTGCTTATTACCAAATTCCTTTAGATATGTGGAGAACTTTTTGCATTCCTACACACAGTTACACAAAGAATACTTCACCTTCGACCTGTGACATGCTAAGGAGGAGGGTGGGGTCTCAGCTTACAGCTTTTCTGAAAACCGATTTCACACAAAGAAAAAGCAATTCACATTAACCCTTTCCAGGCTGAGACCACAATACCACATCTGCCGGGTAGCAAATCCAGGTATTAACTACTCCACATTATTGTATCATGACACCTCCCCTTTTAAAATGGTGGAAATAGGTGGTCAGCCCACGCTGATCCCCTATGTCAACCTAAATCTTAGTCTTTCCTCGTTCATAACACCTGATCTGTCCTTTCTGCACACTCTCTGCATTCATTTGCCCAATGCAACAGTTGGCATCAGCGGACACAATTTCTCTCGTGGAGGACACTCCCGTGCAGGATATCATGCACTCACTCTCACTCATAAAGGGGTCTAGCACCCCCTCAGGGTAACTCACTAGGGGACTAAGAGCAATTCTTGCCATGCTTAGGCCTGTTTTACTCTCTGTAACAGGGCAGGGGACACCCTGGCCCCTACACCAGCCATGCCCTTCACTCCGCCTTGCATATGCAATGCTGTTTCAGGGACAGACTGACACATACCTGTCGCCTGTTCTCCTTTGCAGCTGTATAGCTGACATCCCTCCCTAAGGGTGCATTTTACCTCAGGGGAAAACAGAGAATAAGCCTCTTCTCCTGCCCCCTGCTCACTCCACTCAGCTGGCACACCACACTCAGGCACCTGACATGTCACACTGGCCACTTTACTCCACTCCACACCTCCTACATTTTCCTGGGGTATAGCAGTACCTTCACTAATTTCTGGCTTTGCCCATTCCATACATTTTTCTTGGGCATGCAGTGCTGGTTCTAGCACAGAAGGGTATACACACTCAGTCTGCCCTTCTACCCAGCCCTGCTGCCCTCTCACATTCCCACACACTGCATCAGGCATCCCATTGTCCCAATTAATGGCAGTATAATCCTTTTCACTGGCACAATACAGTACTGGTACAGGTTCAGGTAAATCCTCATTAACCCTAGGTTCTCCCTCCCAGCTCTCAGGTTCAATAGAAGCAACATTGTCACAAACATGTTCAATACATCCCTCTTCATTAGAACAAGACATTACTGGTGTACACAAAGGCAGAGCTGCATTAACCCTCAGCCTTCCCCTCCCAGCAATCATGTTCAAGGGAATCATTCTTCATCCTTTGGTGGGATACCTCTAGCACTGGTGTAGCTAGCGATGTGTCCCTCCCCAGCCTCCCCTCTGGGTCCCCCAAAGTTTCACACAGTACCTCAGTTGGTGCAGAACCCTCTATTGGCCCTTCCAGGTGTTGTCTTCTGGGGCCTACTGACAAAGCATCTGGCCCACATCATCCCCCAACAAAACGGGGATATCCGCAGAAATCCCCACCTCCTGCAAACCTTTTCCCACACCCCAAAAGTTCTGTCTTTGGGAAATTACACCAAAACATGTAATTTCTTTTAGTACTATACAAATAGCAATAAAAAACTGTAAATATCCCCACCACTGCCAGCCAGTTTGTGACATTAAAACCTTCTCAACGTCACAATAGAGGGGTGTGGGCATGAAGGGGTTAATGGCACACAGCTCTGGTTCCCTTAACCTTGCAAATCTACAAAAGGACCTTAAAAGGGGCACCACATTAACCCCCAAATCCTGTCCACACTGCTCTTAACAATTTCTGCCACCACCAAAACTTCTAAATTAAATGGGCGTTTTGGGAACCCCCAAAAACTCACACAATTTTTTTTTTTTTTTTTTTTGAATCATAAATTTTTATTGAGACAAATGCACAGGCAAAACAGTTATGCCATAACAATATGGCAAATACAGATAGACAGTAGTTCAGTTTAAGAGATAAACAAGTAGATAAGTATAAACCATTAGAACATGAAATAGAAGAATATGCATAATATATGGAGCTGAGGGTCTCTTTTTTTTTTTTCTTGGGGGTTAGTGTGAAGTGTATAACAAGTAGCTTTTTTTTTTTTTTTTCCAATAATAAGTATACAGACAATATTAATGCAAAATTCCAGCTACTTGTCTGAAGGGTTAAGTGTTATTAGGTTGTGGGAAAAGGGGGAAACAGCGGACCAGAGCCGCTTTGGATAAAAACAAGACTGTATAGGATCAGGGGATAAAATTAGTATGACAAGGATAATTGCAAAGTAGATTATGTTAATGGATGTGAGAGGCTTGATATGGATGACGGATGGGAATAGAAATAGGAGGGGGGGCGGAGCCAAAAAAAAACAAGAATCACCCACAGCAGGGTGGGCGTGGGTATGGACTGTAGGGTAGAGGGAGAATAGATAGATATTTCTGTGTCAAGGGGGTAAGGAATGGGAGCCAAGGTAGATGAAGATGAAGTATAGGATGTGATATGAGAGAGAGGTGTCACATGCAACACCCCCCCAGTGACAATAGATAGGTTAATTGGACAGGGAGAAGGAGGCATGAGTTTACAGGTGTACCTAAAAGGGAGCGAGGATGAGAGAGAAAAGGGTACATATATAAAGAGAGGAGATAACGGATGGTCAGTTATAGGGTCAGGCAATATGGAGAGGGTATATGAATGGTAGCAAAAGACATCTCATAGTATACACAGACATTCATTATACATAACAGATCAATACAAGGGTAGCCATGGAGAGATCTGGGAATGAGACCAAATCTCTGGGGCTTAGTAACCCCATACACCTACTGGTTAGTAAACAAATAAGTGTCCATCTTGTCTGATATCAAAGGTACACTGTAGTTTTGAGGTTTAGCATAAGAGAAAAGTAAGGCATACGATAATAATATGTACAACTTTAAACTCTGTGAACAAGGAAAAGAAACAAAACGATAAACTTATAAATGTAAGACCAAGAGCTAAAATAGAGTAAGGTAAGTACCCGTTTGTGAGCTCTTAGTTTACCTGTGAGGAGACCAGCAGGAAGAATGTCTTGCTGGGGGAGATTGAGGAGAGAGGAGTGAAGAGAGAGTAAGATATGTACCCGTTGGTGCACTCCTCTTCTCCTTTTGTATCTCCAGTGTATCAGGGTCATAGGCTTCTAAAACAGAAGAAAAGAGAACAAGCAGGCCATGGCCTGAGGAGAGAGGGACCAGAGTCCTGTTAGGTCTGCTCTGACTCCTGGTGCTGAACAGCCGAATTCTGAGGGCGCCATGTTGGGGCTGACGTATTCAGAGTATCCATGTTTCCCTGGGGCTTGGGGAGCGGGTCAGTAACCCACGAAAGTTCCAGGGTATTCAGTAGCTTCATGCCCTGCTCTAGGGATGAAATTGTGTAGAAGCGATCCTGGAATTGAACAAAAAGCTTGACAGGATATCCCCATCTGTATTTAATTTTGTTGTGTCTTAGGGCTAAGGTGAACTGGTGAAAAGTTCTTCTCTTGGCCAATGTGTGTACGGAAAGGTCCGGAAAGATTTGTAAATCCTGGTAGGGTTCCTTGAAAGGTTTGTTGGTAAAGGAAGCTCGCATAATTTTCTCCTTAGTGGTATAGTAATGCAGACGTATAATAACATCTCTAGAGGTGTCGGCTGTAGAGTTGTGGGGGCGTGTGGCCCTGTGAGCTCTATCAATTAGGAGGTCTTGGTCAGCTGTCGTATTTAAGAGAGCCTTAAATAAAGAGGTCAGGTAATTCTGAAGATCCGAGGAGGAGGCACTTTCAGGTATGCCTCTAATCCGAAGATTATTGCGGCGAGACCTATCTTCTAGATCCGCTAGTTTGGTCTCCAGATCCGAAATTTGTTCCGCCAGGCTCTGTGAGTAAGATAAGAGGTTGGAGTGGTCAGTAGCTAAGTCTTCGTGCTTTTTCTCCAAAATCTCTGTTCTCTCACCAAGTGAGGATATTTCTTGCTTCAATTCACTCACAGACTGGCGTAAGTCTCGTCTGAGAGATGAGTAGTGAGTGTCCATTTTATTAGTTAGTATTTTAATGGTTTCTAGGAATGTAGACTGTGATAGGGCTGTTTTGTCCTTACGGGAGACGTCAGATCTAGTATGTTCTGAAGTTAGGACTGTTGAGTCTCTAGAATCTTCCTCTGACAATTCCGGGTCTGATAATTGTTTGCTATGGAAGTGGTCAGTAAGAGTCCTCTTAGGATTTTCTTGGTGTTTCGGTTTCCTTTTAACTGAGTGCGCCATAATGTGAAGAAATAGGTATCTGTATTTTAGGAATGAGTGTCCCTGTTATGGCATTCAGCTGGGGGGTGAGAAGTTGACACCTAAGACATAGGGCCTTAGCCCTCCATTTTTACTCTAGGTTTTTGATTGAAATGGAGTGTAGATATTAGATTTTCAGGTGGTCAAGTGTGCCAGCAAGGAATGTCTCAAAAGATAGATAATTGGATGAGGGCCCCTCTCCTGGGGTGTTACCACCTCTGGGCGAGACCGGCAAAAGGAGAGTGGATATGACCCGCAGCTAATTACCTGCGGGAAAGGGAGGAGAGGGGTCTTTGTCACACCAGGAGAAAATAAGTAATGTGATCCTGTTCCTGAAGTGTTAATCAGGAGCTTACTGTGGAGTATTATACAGGGTCAGTTTATAGGCATTAGGTCTCTGTACAGTAGAGGAAATATAGCCTTTGGGGCCTCTAATTAGGATCTCACAAGGCGTGAATAGGGTAGAATGTTATACCTGCTTGATTTTAGGCTGCAGTTATGGTTTATATGGGTATGTTACCCTGCGAGGTCTGGGTAAGTATGAAGGTAGTCTCAGCAAGTGCAGGTACACAAACTATGTAGGGCAGAAAAAGAGCATGAACACAACTAAAAAAAAGAAAAAAGAACTTGGTCCAGCAGTCCTCCTGAGTGAGGCAGTGTGTTCTGAGAGCTGCTTCTGGCCGATATAAAGTCTGCTGTATTGGCCTCTATGAAGGTGGGTGGCAAACTGAGGCTATAATGGAATTTTTTTATTAAGTAGGTTATTGGGCTTATATGGCAAGATTCTGAGGGGCTTGCAGGGTATATGCCTCCATTCAATTTTATTATGTAACTGGTGCAAAGTCTCAATCCTTAAATGTGCTATAAGTCTCTCTTACCCAGAGTTCAGATTCGCCAGCTGGCCCCACAGGGCAGTCCAAGGACAGAGAGGCAAGCGGAGGGTTGCGGACAGCCCCAGGGCAGAAGTGCCGAGGTGAGAGGGATTCTCCGTGTTGCAGAGGGACACCCGGATCACGCTGCAGTGCTGTGGAAGGAACGGCTGTACAACCAAGATGGCCGCCGTTCGCAGGCTTTCTCTTAGAAGCGCAGCGAGACTCCGAGGATCCCAGGTGATGTACTGTAGCCTGTCTAGTCCCCGATCAGCGACCGGAGACTCCGGAGAGGCTGGGGAGATAGAGAGAAGTAGGTAGGATGCCGGACTGGCACTCCGCAATACTGTTTAGTTGCTTCCCAGGAGCGGTGTGGGGGATATATAAGGGTAATGAGTAGGGCAGAAGTAACGGAGAGAAAAAAAGTTATTTAAATAGGAAAAAGAAAAGAAAACGAAAAAGTTAATTTGGCTATATGACTGAGGGAGTAAATGGGATCCTTTGAAAATCTTATCCTTAGTTTTTGATTTGCGGCTTTGACCAGCAGCTCAGATGAGGAGAACAGAGAGCGTGAGCTGCTGGTCAAAGCCGCAAATCAAAAACTAAGGATAAGATTTTCAAAGGGTCCGATCTAAACAAACTCTGAAAGGCATAGGAAAGAAAAAAATGTATGGCTTGAGCTGGACTCCGGGAGCTTGGAGAGAAAGGAGAGGGGTAGAAGGGTGACACAGCTTAGTGTTGAAGATAACAGAATATATTTATGAGACAGCAGTCTCCTCGCTGAGCTATAACAGTGTGTTGGGGGATCCCTGAGGCCGGTTCAAAAGATATGCTTTAGCAATAAAGATAATAGCTGCAAACTTTATAGCAGCAGTAGTTTTTTAGTTATGCTGTGAGTTCGATGTCTATATGTGTGCACGCTCACAGCAATAAGTAGACTTCCGGTTTTGTCAACATCACTTTCACCCATGTCTGCACGGAGCGGTCAGAAAGTAAAAAAAATAAAAAATGGAACACCTATAATAAAAAAAAATAAAAAAAAAATAAAATAAAAATTTGCATTTAAAAAAATAAAAAAACATTATGAATAAAAAAACACAAAACCCTGGCTAACAATAATCACTGACAAGCCGGTCGTCTCACACAGCTGTCATTCAGTGAAAACGGCTGCAATTGAAACACATAAATCTATGAAGCTCGTTCACAAAGTTAATGAGAACAAGCTTTATAGAAGCGGTAAATACTTTACTTTGTATGCGCATGCGCTGAAGTGAAGAAGGGAGTGCGCATTGAGTCCATATGTTATCGCATAGAACGTGCGTTACAACATGTTGGCCAGCACTGCATTCAGTAGGCGGTGATTTAGGGGTAATATTGAAAATAAAAAAAAATTGTGCAGATGCTAGATAAAGACATAAAGAAAGAAATAATGTATAAAACAAAATAGATTAAAAAAAATTATAATTACATTAAAACAGATGTTTATGGTCCCTTTAAAGGGACACTGTACCCAATTTTTTTCTATTGTGATTCAGATAGAGCATGCAATTTTAAGCAACTTTCTAATTTACTCGTATTATCATTCTTTTCATTCTCTTGGTATCTTTATATAAAATGCAAGAATGTAAGTTTAGATGCCGGCCCATTTTTGGTGAACACACTGTGTTGTTCTTGTTGATTGGTGGGTAAATTCACCTACCAATAAACAAGTGCTTTCCATGGTTCTGAACCAAAACAATAGCTTAGATGCCTTCTTTTTCAAATAAAGAAAGCGAGAGAACGAAGAAAAATTGATAATAGGAGTAAATTAGAAAGTTGTTTAAAATGTCATGCTCTATCTGAATCACGAAAGAAAACATTTGGTTTCAGTGTCTCTTTAACCCTTTCCAGGCTGAGACCACAATACCACCTCTGCCGGGTAGACAATCCAGGTATCAACTACTCCATATGATTGTATCATGATAGCTCGTTTTATATTTGTTCCTATTTGTCCTCAGCAGAATATGTAGATAAGGGAGACCCTAAGTTACTAAATGGCAGTGGCCATTACTTTTAGAAACTCAAATTGTGAAATTGAGAAAACCAACAATTTTCAAAGGTAAATTAAAGGAAATTGGGACAAAATAAATAATGAAAGATTGCTTTTTTAGCTACACAAAAACAATTTATATTACAATCTCAAACATTTTAAAGGGGCCTAAGTCATATCTAACGGGACAACTTTCAAATTTGCTTTGTTCCCTTGATATCTTTTTGTTGAAGGAGCAGCAATGCACTACTATGAGCTAGCCAAACACATCTAATGAAACAATGTCAAGCGGCATATACAGTGGATATAAAAAGTCTACACAACCCTGTTAAAATGTCATGTTTCTGTGATGTAAAAAAGTAAGAGAAAGATAAATCATTTCAGAACTTTTTTCCACCTTTAATGTGACTTATAAACTGTAAGTTTATAACTCAATTGCAAAACAAACTAAAATCTTTTAGGTGGAGGGAAGTAGAAATAAAAAACTAAAATAATATGGTTGCATAAGAGTTCCCTGCAACAGGGTGGAGTTCCTGGGCCGACAATAGATTCGATATCCATGAAGATATTTCTCACAAATCAGCGACGCTGGAAGATTGCGTCCACCTGTCTTGCCCTTCAGTCCTCCTCCAGCCCCTCTGTGGCTCAGTGTATGGAGGTGATCGGGCTCATGGTGTCCAGCATCTATGTCATTCCATTCGCCAGGTTCCATCTCGGACCTCTTCAGTTGTGCATGTTGAGACAGTGGAACGGAGATCATTCAGACCTATCCCAACAGATTTCTCTGGGTGATAGGACGAGGGACTCCCTCTCTTGGTGGATCCGTCCGGAACAACTGTCCCAAGGGACATTCTTCCTGAGACCGTCCTGGGAGATTGTGACCACGGACGCAAGTCTGGCAGGATGGCACAGGGAAAATGGTCTTGAGAGGAGTTTCTCCTCCCGATCAATATTCTGGAACTTCGAGCAATCTACAATGCTCTGAAGGCGTGGCCTTTTCTGTGGTTGTTTAACTTCATCAGATTCCAGACCGACAACATTACCTCGGTGGCTTACATCAACCATCAGGGCGGTACGAGAAGTTACCTAGCGATGAGGGAGGTTTTTAGGATATTGGAATCGGCAGAGTCCCACCGCTGCTCGCTTCAGCAATCTACATTTCGGGTCTGGAAAACTGGGAAACGGATTTTCTCAGCAGGCAATCCTTCCATCTGGGGGTGTGGTCTCTCCACCCAGAGGTGTTTGCGGAGATTTGTCACAGATAGGGGACCCCGGAGATAGATCTTATGGCATCCAGACTCAATTGCAAGCTACCCAGATATGGGTCGCGGCTCAGGGATCCCCAGGCAGAGCTGATGCCTTAGCGGTGCCTTGGGGGTTCAAACTAGCTTACATTTTTCCACCGTTGCCACTGCTACCTCGTGTAGTGGCCTGCTCAAGCAGGAGCAAGCTTCGGCTATTCTGATTGCGCCGTTGTGGACACGGAGGACGTGGTTTGCGGATCTGGTGGGGATGTCATCTTCTCCTCAAGCAGGGATCTGTTAGTACAGGGTCTGACTGCGTGGAGATTGACCGCTTAGTCTTGGCCAAGAGAGGGTTTTCTGAGAGAGTGATACTCTTGTTCAGGAGAGGAAGCCGGTCACTCATCGCATCTATCATAAGGTGTGGAGGACTTAACTTGTCTTGGTGTGAGAAGCATGGATATCCTTGGCACAAGATAGGTATCCAGGATTCTGTCCTTTCTCCAGGATGGGTTGGAGAAGGGCCTTGCCGCAAGTTCCTTAAAGGGACAAATTTCGGAATTATCTGTTTTTGTTGCACAAGAGGCTCGCTGAGCTTCCTGATATTCAGTCTTTTGTTCAGGCTCTATCTAGAATCAGGCCTGTTGTTAGACAGTCCGCTCCTCCCTGGAGCTTGAATCTGGTTCTGAAGGTGTTGCAGAGGGTTCCGTTTGAAGCTATGCACTCTATTGACATTAAGATTCTTTCCTGGAAGGTTCTCTCCTTGCAATTTGATCCTCCTTATTTGATCTTTCACGCTAAGGCGGTTCTTCCCAAGGTTCTTCTTGGTTTGGGGTTTCTTCCCAAGGTTGTGTCTAACCGTAACCTCAATCAGGAAATAGTTGTTCCTTCTTTGCGTCCTAACCCCTCTTCTCCTAAGGAGAGGTTACTTCATAATTTGGATGTGGTTTGGGCTTTGACGTTTTATCTTCAGGCTACAAAGGATTTCAGACAGTCTACATCTCTTTTTCGTGGTGTATTTAGGGAAGCGCAAGGGGCAGAAAACCTCTTCAACTTCTTTGTCCTTTTGGCTGAGGAGCATGATTCGCTTAGCCTACGAGACAGCGGGAAATAAGCCTCCTCAGAGGATCATGGCTCATTCAACCAGAGCTGTGGCTTCTTTTTGGGCCTTCAAGAATGAGGCCTCTATGGAGCAGATTTGTAAGGAGGCTACCTGGTCCTCCTTACACATTTTTACAAAGTTTTACAAGTTTGATGTTTTTGCTTTGGCGGAAGCAGTTTCTGGGAGAGAGGTTTTGCAGGTTGTGGTGCCCTAAGATTAGGGTCCCCCTCTTTTGCACTCCTGTTTTTTTCATTCAGTGTCCTTTAATCTTAGGGAAGCACAGTCCACAAAACCTAAGATTAGGGTCCGCCTCTTTTGCCCTCCTGTTTTTTTCATTCAGTGTCCTCTAGAGCTTGGGTATTTGTTCCCCACAAGTAATGAATGAAGCCGTGGACTCTCCTTCCCTTTAGATGGAAAACATAAATTATGCTTACCTGATCATTTTATTTCCATCGTGGGGAGGAGAGTCCATGGCTCCCGCCCGTTGCTCCGTTGGGCGGACATAAATTTAGTTTGTTCTTCTGGCACCGTTTATACCCTGATATTTCTCCTACTGTTCCTTGTTCCCTCTGCAGAATGACTGGGGGATGAGGGGAGTGGTGGAGGTATTTAAGCCTTTGGATGGGGTGTCTTTGCCTCCTCCTTGTGGCCAGGTTCTTAATTCCCACAAGTAATGAATGAAGCCGTGGACTTTCCTCCCCCATGATGGAAATAAAATTATCAGGTAAGCATAATTTATGTTTTCCTACTGTTCTTTACATGCATTTATATCGGCAGAATTTAGTTAATCTTCCGGACTTTTATATTGAAATTAACAAAGAGACTGAAATGTTTTTTTCTTTTATTATTTTTATTAGCCTGCAAAAGGTTAATGTATTCATTTGCAATCTACATAAACAGCCTGATTGTATGTTAATAACTATAACAATCCAAAGAACAGCTGATGCGTAATTTAAATGCATGTTTTTGCACCAGCTCTTTTGTGTATATTCACTGTATATCTATTTGTAGTGTTTTTTTGTTTTCTAATTTACTGGCAGTTTTCTATAACCCCTGAGTAATTTTGGAATATTTCAGTAAAGATACAAATCAATTTGTTTTCTAGTTGACAATATATTTAATGAAAATATATTTACTGAATATAACTATATCCATACTGCTAAAAATCTATAGGCTAGAATAAGTTTGTTTTTATATATAAAATAAAAGTTATAGGTATCTATAAAAGTTATAGGTATCTATAAAAGTTTGGATTTTGAAATTCCGGATTTCGGGATTTATTATCTATACCTCACAGTATTAAACAAAATCTGCACCAATTCTTTGCTGAAGTCTTCAATACCAGATACATTATAATTATGTTTTAGTGTTTTTCAATGCCAAAACAATTTGGAGAATTCTGTCTCAGCAATGCCAAAATAAAATGTATGCTTACTTGATAAATTAATTTCTTTGATGGTGTTGAGTCTACCAGCCATTACTCCTTGGATTAAACTCCTGGCCACTAGGAGGAGGTAAAGATTCCCACATTTCTGGTATTCTAGTCTAAAGTATAGCCACGAAAGGAGGAGTAGAAAGGTAGCGAAAATGAGGTGCAAACTGCTGCTTGAAAAAAAATAAGTAAAAAATGAATGTGCTGGTCTCGTGGACTCGCCACCATGAAATAAATTAATTTTAGATATGTGCATTCAGCAGTTTCGTTCACTGCCAAATGCGGACCCTTGTGGCTTTCGGCTCATTTCAGAGCCAAAATTATTCTTATGAAAGTGCAACAAACTAAATTCAAATCTTAGATCTTCTTCCGCATTCGGAAGTGAACAAAACTTCCGAATGCACATATATAATGAATTTATCAGCTAAGCATACATTTTGTTTTCTTTCATAAAGGGGTGAGAGTTCACAAGCCATTACTCATGGGAACTAAAACCCAAGCTGTGGAGTCCATGAGTAACTGGGTGGGTCAAAAAATGTTCAAGGCAGGCACCTAATTACCAGACACTGCTGCCTCAAATACTTTCCTACCAAGATTGTAAGTTCCAACGTGAATAGGCCCCTCCATTTTCCTCTTGTATTTGTTTGATACATTTTGTCCTGTGTCTTAAACATTTTGTATCATCGTTTTCCTTTTATCTTTACACCTATGGACAGTGCAGCAGAATTTGTTGGCGCTTTATAAATAAATAATAAAATACCAAACAAATGAAAGTGGTTGAATTTAGAGAAAGTATGTTGCTGCTTTGCAAATCTATTCAATATGATCCTCATTCTTGAAAATCTAAGAACAAGAAACTAATCTAGAAAATAGGGCAATAATGCATTTTGGAAAAGATTATCCCCGTCCCAGGTAAACCTTGGTAATCAGAAGATTTAGAAAAGCTAAATACACTGATGTGGGCTCTCTGAGCTTTACTTGTTCCAAGGGACAAACAAATTAAAGGAATGTTTAAAAACCTTTTGTAATTTGAAAGTAGAATTTGAATACTCTTACAATATCTAAATTAGAGACCATCAAATTAATTATTTGGAATAGGACAAGAAGATGGGCTATAATCTCCTGATTGATGATAACCGAAAAAAATCACCTTTACCTTAAAAAAAAATCACAAAAAAAAAATCAGTCTTCCAGCAGAAGATATTGCTAAAAACAAAACAAAACTTCCAAAATGTCCAAAACATGCAGGTTAAAAAAACCAACAAAAAAAAAAACCCTGTAAAGCTTGAAAAATAAAAAATAAAAATAATGTTCCAAAGAGTAGAAATTGATTTAGACACTGGATATATCCTTACTAAACCTAAAAAAAAGCCTTGATCTCAAGACTTTTAGCAAACGTTCTGTAGTACAAAACAGAAAAAGCAGAAATATGTCTCTTTAAAGAGTTAGCAGATAAGTCATTACCTGAACCGGCTTGCAATAAGAATTCTTGGAATTCTAAAAGAATGCCAGCTAAAACCTTAGTTTACAATAGCAGTAAAGAAACAACTTTCCAAATAATTTGAGAGATTTTTCTCTTATGGCCTAAATAAGATGTTTAATACAGCATCAATAAAAACCTCTTTGTTGTAAAAAAAAATGGTTTTACAATCTTTTGTCCATCAAGGTGTTAGAGACTCAAGTTCTTGATAATTAGAGAGAAAGCTTGACATTTTGAATTACAGGGAGTGCAGAATTATTAGGCAAGTTGTATTTTTGAGGATTAATTTTATTATTGAACAACAACCATGTTCTCAATGAACCCAAAAAACTCATTAATATCAAAGCTGAATAGTTTTGGAAGTAGTTTTTAGTTTGTTTTTAGTTATAGCTATTTTAGGGGGATATCTGTGTGTGCAGGTGACCATTACTGTGCATAATTATTAGGCAACTTAACAAAAAACAAATATATACCCATTTCAATTATTTATTTTTACCAGTGAAACCAATATAACATCTCAACATTCACAAATATACATTTCTGACATTCAAAAACAAAACAAAAACAAATCAGTGACCAATATAGCCACCTTTCTTTGCAAGGACACTCAAAAGCCTTCCATCCATGGATTCTGTCAGTGTTTTGATCTGTTCACCATCAACATTGCGTGCAGCAGCAACCACAGCCTCCCAGGCACTGTTCAGAGAGGTGTACTGTTTTCCCTCCTTGTAAATCTCACATTTGATGATGGACCACAGGTTCTCAATGGGGTTCAGATCAGGTGAACAAGGAGGCCATGTCATTAGATTTTCTTCTTTTATACCCTTTCTTGCCAGCCACGCTGTGGAGTACTTGGACGCGTGTGATGGAGCATTGTCCTGCATGAAAATCATGTTTTTCTTGAAGGATGCAGACGACTTCCTGTACCACTGCTTGAAGAAGGTGTCTTCCAGAAACTGGCAGTAGGACTGGGAGTTGAGCTTGACTCCATCCTCAACTCGAAAAGGCCCCACAAGCTCATCTTTGATGATACCAGCCCAAACCAGTACTCCACCTCCACCTTGCTGGCATCTGAGTCAGACTGGAGCTCTCTGCTCTTTACCAATCCAGCCACGGGCCCATCCATCTGGCCCATCAAGACTCACTCTCATTTCATCAGTCCATAAAACCTTAGAAAAATCAGTCTTGAGATATTTCTTGGCCCAGTTTTGACGTTTCAGCTTGTGTGTCTTGTTCAGTGGTGGTCGTCTTTCAGCCTTTCTTACATTGGCCATGTCTCTGAGTATTGCACACCTTGTGCTTTTGGGCACTCCAGTGATGTTGCAGCTCTGAAATATGGCCAAACTGGTGGCAAGTGGCATCTTGGCAGCTGCACGCTTGACTTTTCTCAGTTCATGGGCAGTTATTTTGCTCCTTGGTTTTTCCACACGCTTCTTGCGACCCTGTTGACTATTTTGAATGAAACACTTGATTGTTCGATGATCACGCTTCAGAAGCTTTGCAATTTTAAGAGTGCTGCATCCCTCTGCAAGATATCTCACTATTTTTTACTTTTCTGAGCCTGTCAAGTCCTTCTTTTGACCCATTTTGCCAAAGGAAAGGAAGTTGCCTAATAATTATGCACACCTCATATAGGGTGTTGATGTCATTAGACCACACCCCTTCTCATTACAGAGAGGCTTTCGAGCCTATACAGCTTGGAGTAAGACAACATGCATAAAGAGGATGATGTGGTCAAAATACTCATTTGCCTAATAATTCTGCACTCCCTGTATATTCGCAAACCAAATTCAGCGGGGCCTTACTGGGGCTTTCAGATTAATGAATAATGTTGTATTCAACTTAAACTATGACTCTTGGAAACAGAAGTCATCAGATCTATCTCTTGGAAACTCAATTGTTCTACATACATTCTAGTGCAAAAATTCTTAAAGGAGAAAACATTCCTGTGGAAGGAATTACTTACTAAGGAAATCTGCTCCCCAGATTTCCTTCCTGGGTTGCAAAATATAAAATATTGTTCTGCGTCTAATGAAAAACCTTCAGACTTTCTAAATTATTGCTAAGGAACTGCAAGTTCCCCCTAGATGATGGATATAAGCTAGAGCTTTAACATTGTCTGTCTTATTTGAGAACTCTGAGTTTCTTCTTTATGAAGAGGACAGCTCTGACAGGACCTAAAGATTGCACTTTCCAAGATAATTATTGGTAACATCACCACCTGAGGAAACTAAACTACCTGTGCTCTCCTGGACCCCCAGACTGAACCACAGTTTCAGAGAATAGAGTCTTCACACAATATTTTCCAAGTTGGGGCGGATAAAGTATGCCCCCAGAAAAATTGTTTGTGAATCTATCCACTGGGGCAGAGGTTATTTCACTGAAGAATGCCATAGAATTCTGAGATAGTTGAGTGACATTTTTGCACCATTGTTTACGAATGCAAAAGACAGAACATATGCTGCTGCAATCATCAGACCTTTCACTTCCATAGATTGAGCTACAGATGGGTTGGATATTTAGCGTAGTTCTGAATGCAACTCTAATCCATTAGAGAAAACTGCTTAGTTACGGAGTCTATAATGATGTCTAGAAAAGACTTTTGACAAATGAGAGAGCAAGCTTTTTTTAAATTAATATCAACCATGTTTGAGTAGAAACACAACTGAATGAAAAAATGAGGCCTAAAACAATGTCATCCAGGTATAGAGCCACTGAACTCTATGGCCTCTAGTTATGAAGCCGTCTACTTACCTGCATTCGCCGGCCTAATACGCTCGCCTAAGCTCGCCTACCATCGCCGCCGCGGACCTGAATACACTCGCCAAAGTTATCAATAAAGCTGTCAAAAAGCTGTGCACCAAGTACGGGGCGATGAGCAGCGGACTGTAATAGTTATCAATCATCAATCTCGCTGCTCTTTGGCTTTTTTACAGCTTTATTGATACCCCTGTCACTAAGCACTCACACTATACTATACTGTTCTACCCCCTATACCGGCGCCCCCGGAGCACCCCACAACTAAATAAAGTTATTAACCCCTAAACTGCCGCTCCTAGACCCCGCAGCAACTATAATAAATATGTTAACCCCTAAACCGCCGCTCCCGGACCCCGCCGCCACCTACATAATACATATTAACCCCTATCCTGCCCCCCCTATACCGCCGCCACCTATAATAAATTTATTAACCCCTATCCTGCCCCCCCACACCGCCGCAACTATAATAAAATTATTAACCCCTAAATCTAAGTCTAACACTAACCCTAACACCCCCCTAACTTAAATATTAATTAAATAAATCTAAATAATAGTACTCTTATTAAATAAATTAATCCTATTTAAAACTAAATTCTTACCTGTAAAATAAACCATACGATAGCTACAATATAATTAATAATTACACTGTAGCTATATTAGGATTTATTTTTATTTTACAGGCAACTTTGTATTTATTTTAACTAGGTACAATAGCTATTAAATGGTTATTAACTATTTAATATCTACCTAGCTAAAAGAAATACAAATTTACCTGTAAAATAAATCCTAACCTAAGTTACAATTAAACCTAACACTACACTATCATTAAATTAATTAAATAAATTGGCTACAAATACCTACAATTAAATAAACTAAACTAAATTACAAAGAAAAACAAACACTAAATTACAGAAAATAAAAAAATATTTCAAGAATTTTAAACTAATTACACCTAATCTAAGCCCCCTAATAAAATAAAAAAAATAAAAGTCCCTACCCTATTCTACATTACAAAGTAATCCGCTCTTTTACCAGCCCTTAAAAGGGCTTTTTGCAGGGCATTGCCCCAAAGTAATCAGCTATTTTACCTGTAAAAAAAAATGCAACCCCCCAACATTAAAACCCACCATCCACATACCCCTACTCTAACCCACCCCAACCCCCCTTAAATAAACCTAACACTACCCCCCTGAAGATCTCCCTACCTTGAGTCGTCTTCACCCAGCCGGGCCGAAGTCTTCATCCGATGGGGCCGAAGAGCACATCCAGACCGGCAGAAGTCTTCATCCTATCCGGGCAGAAGAGTACATTCGGACTGGCAGACATCTTCATCCAAGCGGCATCTTCTATCTTCATCCATCCGGCGAGGAGCGGCTCCATCTTCAAGACCTCCGGCGCGGAGCATCCTTCCTGGCCGACGGACTCACGACGAATGCCTGGTCCTTTAAATGACGTCATCCAAGATGGCGTCCCTCGAATTCCGATTGGCTGATAGGATTCTATCAGCCAATCGGAATTAAGGTAAGAAAAATCTGATTGGCTGATTCAATCAGCCAATCAGATTGAAGTTCAATCCGATTGGCTGATCCAATGAGCCAATCGGATTGAACTTCAATCTGATTGACTTATTGCATCAGCCAATCAGATTTTTCCTACCTTAATTCCGATTGGCTGATAGAATCCTATCAGCCAATCGGAATTCGAGGGACGCCATCTTGGATGACGTCATTTAAAGGACCAGGCATTCGTCGTTAGTCCGTCGGCCAGGAAGGATGCTCCGCGCTGGAGGTCTTGAAGATGGAGCCGCTCCTCGTCGGATGGATGAAGATAGAAGATGCCGCTTGGATGAAGATGTCTGCCGGTCTGGATGTCCTCTTCTGCCCCATCGGATGAAGACTTCGGCCCGGCTGGGTGAAGACGACTCAAGGTAGGGAGATCTTCAGGGGGTTAGTGTTAGGTTTTTTTTAAGGGGGTTTGGGTGGGTTAGAGTAGGGGTATGTGGGTGGTGGGTTTTAATGTTGGGGGAGGGTTGTATTTTTTTTTTTACAGGTAAAAGAGCTGATTACTTTGGGGCAATGCCCTGCAAAAAGCCCTTTTAAGGGCTGGTAAAAGAGCTGATTACTTTGTAATGTAGAATAGGGTAGGGACTTTGATTAATTTTTTTTAATTTTATTAGGGGGCTTAGATTAGGTGTAATTAGTTTAAAATTCTTGTAATTTTTTTTTCTCTGTAATTTAGTTTTTTTTTTTGTAGTTTAGTTTATTTAATTGTAGGTATTTGTAGCTAATTTATTTAATTAATTTAATGATAGTGTAGTGTTAGGTTTAATTGTAACTTAGGTTAGGATTTATTTTACAGGTAATTTTTGTATTTCTTTTAACTAGGTAGTTATTAAATAGTTAATAACTATTTAATAGCTATTGTACCTAGTTAAAATAAATACAAAGTTACCTGTAAAATAAAAATAAATCCTAAAAAAGCTACAATGTAATTATTAATTACATTGTAGCTATCTTATGGTTTATTTTACAGGCAAGTATTTAGTTTTAAATAGGATTAATTTCTTTAATAAGAGTACTATTATTTAGATTTATTTAATTAATATTTAAGTTAGGGGGGTGTTAGGGTTAGTGTTAGACTTAGGTTTAGGGTTTAATCATTTTATTATAGTGGCGGCGGTGTGGGGGGGCAGGATAGGGGTTAATAAATTTATTATAGGTGGCGGCGGTATAGGGGGGACAGGATAGGGGTTAATAGGTATTACGTAGGTGGCGGCGGGGTCCGGGAGCGGCGGTTTAGGGGTTAAACAATTTATTTAGTTGCGGCAGGGTCCGTGATCTGCAGGATAGGGTTTAATAAGTTTATGTAGGGGGCGGCAGATTAGGGGTTAATATGTATAATGTAGGTGACGGCGGGGTCCGGGAGCGGCGGTTTAGTGGTTAATAACTTTATTTAGTTGCAGCGCTGTAGGGGGGGGGCAGATTAGGGGTGTTTAGACTCGGGGTACATGTTAGGGTGTTAGGTGCAGACGTTTCCCATAGGAATCAATGGGATATCGGGCAGCAGCGAACATGAGCTTTCCCTATGGTCAGACTCCCATTGATTCCAGGGCGGCGGATTGAAATCCAGGTACGCTGGCCCGGAATAGTGGCAAGCGTACCTGGTAGTAGTTTGATAACTACCAAAAGTAGTCAGATTGTGCCGAACTTGCGTTCGGAACATCTTTAGTAACGTGAGCATCGATCTGTGTCGGACTGAGTCTGGCGGATCGAAGCTTACGTCACTAGATTCTACTTTTGCCGGGCAGTAGGGGTTGATAACTAAGGCGAATCAGCCTCGCCACAAATACGCTGCAGAATTCCAGCGTATTTGCGGTTCACGGCTTGATAACTAGAGGCCTATAAGTTATTACAGATGAGAGTTCCTAGAACCTTTTGTAAAAATTCTAGGATATATAGACCATATAGAGCCACAATCTGAAAAACAAATTGTCCTGGAAGAAGCTATAGAGGGCCTAGGAATAGGAAGACTGCCTTCAAATTAAATGTTGAATAAGGGGTAGAATTGTCGATTTGTTGTTATTTTGAAAATAGGAACTTTGAGAAATTTGATTAAAAGTCATTAAAGGGATATGAAACCCAACTTTTTTTCTTTCATGATTCAGATGGAGCATGCCATGTTAAGCAACTTTCTAATTTACTCCTATTATCAATTTTTCTTCGTTCTCTTGGTATCTTTATTTAAAAAACAGGAATGAAGGCTTAGAGCCAGCCCATTTTTGGTTCAGAACCCAGGTAGCGCATGCTGATTGGTGACTAAACCATCCACTATTGGATAGGTTTCCCAAAGCTTTATATTAGAAGCCAGTAAAGGATCCATTCTATTAAATTTAGAAGGTGGATTAAAAGAAAAGCTTCTCTCAGAAAATTATTTTAATAAGAACAGGAAAAACCATCATGTGACTTAGCAGAAGGAAATCAAATCCAGTTGTTCGGAAAGTTTTTTTTTTTTTTTTGTTTTGTTTTTTTCTTTTTTTTTCTCTCAGATGATTTAGGGCCTTGGACGCTGAAAGTAGTTTAAGCAAAGAATAAGAACATGAGCCAAAAAAACTCCTGATCATCATAAAAAAAAAATATAAAAAAATAAATAAAAAAACACTTTCAGAAAACAACCGGAGGTGCCCGAGTTTGAAAACTATAAGGGTATCCTATGGTGTTCTGATCACTGATAATTTAACTTTAGGAGGACTTTCAGACATAGAACTTTTGTGCATACTTGGAGGAGGCATAACAACCACACCCATTTAGGAAACAGAGGGAGGACAGATTTTTTTTAAGAGGAAGAGCAGCGTTAGATTAGATGGGACCTTATAGAATAAATTCCAAGACACGAGGCAGACATCCTTGGGCCCTTAGTATTGAAGGGAAAGCCTGCTTGTTTAAAGGGATACTAAACCCATTTTTTTTCTTTAATGATTCAGATAGAGCAACTTTTTAATTTACACCTATTATCAATTTGTCTTTGTTCTCTTGCTATCTTTATTTGAAGAGCAGGAATGAGATGCGTTGAGATGTAATTTCATAAATACTAGACTAAGGGCCTGATGATCAAAAACTCGCTGGCATGGAGAGAAATCTCACCAAATCTTTGGGGGCTTTTTTTTAGCACTATTTCCCAATGTAGGTGTCTCTCCTTCACTTCCAGAGAGATTAACAACTCTGAAGAAAAAAAAAAAGTCTTTGAGGGACCTTGTGGTACTGTCGAGATGTACTAGATCATCTCGCCGGAGTGGATAGGTTTAGATTATATTAGATTTATTGTTTAAAAATATAGATAATCCCTTTAATATCCATTCCCCAGTTTTGCATAACCAACGCAGTAATATTAATATACTTTTTACCTTTGTGATTACCTTGAATCTAAGCATCTGCAGACTGCCCTCTTATTTCAGTTATTTTGACAGACTTAAATTTTTCAGTGCTAGCTTCTAGTTAACTCCAAGGGAGTGAGCACAATGTTATCTATATGGCACACATGAACTAGCTGTAAAAAAAACCCTGATAAGAGGCGGCCTTCAAGGGCTTAGGAATTCGCATGAGCCTACCTAGGTTTAGCTTTCAACAAAGAACGCCACAAGAATAAAGCAAAATTGATGATGAAAGTAAATTGTAAAGTTGTTTAAACTGACATGCTTCGTCCGAATCATGAAAGTTTAGTTTTGACTAGACTGTCCCTTTTTAAATTATGCAATCCGTTTGTTCTTGGGATAGCAGAACATATTATAATAGGAGACATCACAAGCCCCCACAGGCTACTTCATAATGCCACCTGGCTGGCAAATTATGTGGAGAACACTGGGAGTAATGGCTTGTGGACACTCTTCACCTTCCTTATGAAATAAATAGGGTTTTTTCTTTCATGTAATTAGCAAGAGTCCATGAGCTAGTGACGTATGGGATATACATTCCTACCAGGAGGGGCAAAGTTTCCCAAACCTTAAAATGCCTATAAATACACCCCTTACCACACCCACAATTCAGTTTTACAAACTTTGCCTCCTATGGAGGTGGTGAAGTAAGTTTGTGCTAGATTCTACGTTGATATGCGCTCCGCAGCAGGTTGGAGCCCGGTTTTCCTCTCAGCGTGCAGTGAATGTCAGAGGGATGTGAGGAGAGTATTGCCTATTTTGAATGCAGTGATCTCCTTCTACGGGGTCTATTTCATAGGTTCTCTGTTATCGGTCGTAGAGATTCATCTCTTACCTCCCTTTTCAGATCGACGATATACTCTTATTTATATACCATTACCTCTGCTGATTCTCGTTTCAGTACTGGTTTGGCTTTCTACAAACATGTAGATGAGTGTCCTGGGGTAAGTAAATCTTATTTTCTGTGACACTCTAAGCTATGGTTGGGCACTTTGTTTATAAAGTTCTAAATATATGTATTCAAACATTTATTTGCCTTGACTCAGGATGTTCAACATTCCTTATTTTCAGACAGTCAGTTTCATATTTGGGATAATGCACTTGAATCAATTATTTTTCTTACCTTAAAAATTTGTCTTTTTTTCCCTGTGGGCTGTTAGGCTCGCGGGGGCTGAAAATGCTTCATTTTATTGCGTCATTCTTGGCGCAGACTTTTTTGGCGCAAAAAATCTTTTCTGTTTCCGGCGTCATACGTGTCGCCGGAAGTTGCGTCATTTTTGACGTTCTTTTGCGCCAAAGATGTCGGCGTTCCGGATGTGGCGTCATTTCTTCTGTTATGTGTGATCAGTCCACGGGTCATCATTACTTCTGGGATATAACTCCTCCCCAACAGGAAATGCAAGAGGATTCACCCAGCAGAGCTGCATATAGCTCCTCCCCTCTACGTCAGTCCCAGTCATTCTCTTGCACCCAACGACTAGATAGGATGTGTGAGAGGACTATGGTGATTATACTTAGTTTTTATGACTTCAATCAAAAGTTTGTTATTTTATAATAGCACCGGAGCGTGTTATTACTTCTCTGGCAGACTTTGAGGAAGAATCTACCAGAGTTTTTACTATGATTTTAACCGGAGTAGTTAAGATCATATTGCTGTTCTCGGCCATCTGAGGGAGGTAAAAGCTTCAGATCAGGGGACAGGGGCAGATGAATCTGCATTGAGGTATGTAGCAGTTTTTATTTTCTGAATGGAATTGATGAGAAAATCCTGCTATACCGTTATAATGACATGTATGTATACACTTCAGTATTCTGGGAATGGTACTTCACCGGAACTACTCTGTTAAAGGTCACTAATCTTTTTAATAAGTATTATATCATGTTAAACGTTTTTGCTGGAATGTAGAATCGTTTACATTGCTGAGGTACTGAGTAAATAAATGTTTGGGCTTTATTTTCCACTTGGCAGTAGTTTGTTTTGAATTGTGACAGTTTCGTTTCTCTTCACTGCTGTGTGTGAGAGGGAGGGGCCGTTTTTGGCGCTCTTTACTACGCATCAACAATTTCCAGTCAGCTATTATTATTTTTCCTGCATGATCCGGTTCATCTCTGACAGATCTCAGGGGTCTTCAAACTTCTTGAAGGGAGGTACATTCTCTCAGCAGAGCTGTGAGAATTTTTTTTTTTATATTGACTGTGGATAAAGACGTTACTCAATAATTTTTATGTCAAATTTAGTTATGTTATCTTACTAATGGGAACAAAACCTTTGCTAAAAGTTGTGTTGTTTTAAAGTTGATGCTATAACTGTTTCTCAGTTCATTATCTCAACTGTCATTTAATCGTTTAAGTACCTCTTTGAGGCACAGTACGTTTTTGCTAAAAAAGATTATAACCAGGTTGCAAGTTATTGCTAGTGTGTTAAACATGTCTGACTCAGAGGAAGATATCTGTGTCATTTGTTCCAATGCCAAGGTGGAGCCCAATAGAAATTTATGTACTAACTGTATTGATGCTACTTTAAATAAAAGTCAATCTGTACAATGTGAACAAATTTCACCAATCTGCGAGGGGAGAGTTATGCCGACTAACTCGCCTCACGCGGCAGTACCTGCATCTCCCGCCCGGGAGGTGCGTGATATTATGGCGCCTAGTACATCTGGGCGGCCATTACAGATAACATTACAAGATATGGCTACTGTTATGACTGAAGTTTTGTCTAAATTACCAGAACTAAGAGGCAAGCGTGATCACTCTGGGGTGAGAACAGAGTGCGCTGACAATACTAGGGCCATGTCTGATACTGCGTCACAGCTTGCAGAGCATGAGGACGGAGAGCTTCATTCTGTGGGTGACGGTTCTGATCCAAACAGATTGGATTCAGATATTTCAAATTTTAAATTTAAATTGGAGAACCTCCGTGTATTACTAGGGGAGGTCTTAGCAGCTCTCAATGATTGTAACACCGTTGCAATACCAGAGAAACTATGTAGGTTGGATAAATACTTTGCGGTACCGGCGAGTACTGACGTTTTTCCTATACCTAAGAGATTAACTGAAATTGTTACTAAGGAGTGGGATAGACCCGGTGTGCCGTTCTCACCCCCTCCAATATTTAGAAAGATGTTTCCAATAGACGCCACCACTCGGGACTTATGGCAAACGGTCCCTAAGGTGGAGGGAGCAGTTTCTACTCTAGCTAAGCGTACCACTATCCCGGTGGAGGATAGCTGTGCCTTTTCAGATCCAATGGATAAAAAATTAGAGGGTTACCTTAAGAAAATGTTTGTTCAACAAGGTTTTATTTTGCAACCCCTTGCATGTATCGCGCCGATTACGGCTGCGGCAGCATTTTGGATTGAGTCTCTGGAAGAGAACCTTAGTTCATCTACGCTAGACGACATTATGGACAGGCTTAGAGTCCTTAAACTAGCTAATTCATTCATTTCGGAGGCCGTAGTACATTTAACCAAACTTACGGCTAAGAACTCAGGATTCGCCATACAGGCACGTAGGGCACTGTGGCTAAAATCCTGGTCAGCTGATGTTACTTCTAAGTCCAAATTACTTAATATACCTTTCAAGGGGCAGTCCTTATTTGGGCCCGGTTTGAAAGAAATTATCGCTGACATTACAGGAGGTAAGGGCCACGCCCTACCTCAAGACAAAGCCAAAGCTAAGGCTAGACAGTCTAATTTTCGTCCCTTTCGGAATTTCAAAACAGGAGCAGCATCAACCTCCACTGCACCAAAACAGGAAGGAGCTGTTGCTCGTTACAGGCAAGGCTGGAAGCCCAACCAGTCCTGGAACAAGGGCAAACAGGCCAGGAAACCTGCTGCTGCCCCAAAGACAGCATGAACCGAGAGCCCCCGATCCGGGACCGGATCTAGTGGGGGGCAGACTTTCTCTCTTCGCCCAGGCCTGGGCAAGAGATGTTCAGGATCCCTGGGCGCTAGAGATCATATCTCAGGGATACCTTCTAGACTTCAAATTATCTCCCCCAAGAGGGAGATTTCATCTGTCAAGATTGTCAACAAACCAGATAAAGAAAGAAGCGTTTCTACGCTGTGTACAAGATCTGTTATTAATGGGAGTGATCCATCCGGTTCCGCGGTCGGAACAAGGACAAGGGTTCTACTCAAACCTGTTTGTGGTTCCCAAAAAAGAGGGAACTTTCAGACCAATCTTAGATTTAAAGATTCTAAACAAATTCCTAAGAGTTCCATCGTTCAAAATGGAAACTATTCGGACAATCTTGCCCATGATCCAAAAGGGTCAGTACATGACCACAGTGGATTTAAAAGATGCTTACCTTCACATACCGATCCACAAAGATCATCACCGGTATCTACGGTTTGCCTTCCTAGACAGGCACTACCAGTTTGTAGCTCTTCCATTCGGATTGGCTACGGCCCCAAGAATCTTCACAAAGATTCTAGGTGCCCTCCTGGCGGTACTAAGACCGCGAGGGATTTCGGTAGCTCCGTACCTAGACGACATTCTAATACAAGCTTCAAGCTTTCAAACTGCCAAGTCTCATACAGAGTTAGTTCTGGCATTTCTAAGGTCGCATGGATGGAAAGTGAACGAAAAGAAGAGTTCTCTTTTTCCTCTCACAAGAGTTCCATTCTTGGGGACTCTTATAGATTCTGTAGAAATGAAGATTTACCTGACAGAGGACAGGTTAACAAAGCTTCAAGATGCATGCCGTGTCCTTCATTCCATTCAACACCCGTCAGTAGCTCAATGCATGGAGGTGATCGGCTTAATGGTAGCGGCAATGGACATAGTACCTTTTGCACGCCTACACCTCAGACCGCTGCAATTATGCATGCTAAGTCAGTGGAATGGGGATTACTCAGATTTGTCCCCTACTCTGAATCTGAATCAAGAGACCAGAAATTCTCTTCTATGGTGGCTTCATCGGCCACACCTGTCCAGGGGGATGCCATTCAGCAGGCCAGACTGGACAATTGTAACAACAGACGCCAGCCTACTAGGTTGGGGCGCTGTCTGGAATTCTCTGAAGGCTCAGGGATTATGGAATCAGGAGGAGAGTCTCCTTCCAATAAACATTCTGGAATTGAGAGCAGTTCTCAATGCCCTTCTGGCTTGGCCCCAATTAACAACTCGGGGGTTCATCAGGTTTCAGTCGGACAATATCACGACTGTAGCTTACATCAACCATCAGGGAGGGACAAAAAGCTCCCTAGCAATGATGGAAGTATCAAAGATAATTCGATGGGCAGAGTCTCACTCTTGCCACCTGTCAGCAATCCACATCCCGGGAGTGGAGAACTGGGAGGCGGATTTCTTGAGTCGCCAGACTTTTCATCCGGGGGAGTGGGAACTTCATCCGGAGGTCTTTGCCCAAATACTTCGACGTTGGGGCAAACCACAGATAGATCTCATGGCGTCTCGCCAGAACGCCAAGCTTCCTCACTACGGGTCCAGATCCAGGGATCCGGGAGCGGTTCTGATAGATGCTTTGACAGCACCTTGGAACTTCGGGATGGCTTATGTGTTTCCACCCTTCCCGCTGCTTCCTCGATTGATTGCCAAAATCAAACAGGAGAGAGCATCAGTGATTCTAATAGCACCTGCATGGCCACGCAGGACTTGGTATGCAGATCTAGTGGACATGTCATCCTGTCCGCCTTGGTCTCTACCTCTAAGACAGGACCTTCTGATACAGGGTCCGTTCAAACATCAAAATCTAACTTCTCTGAAGCTGACTGCTTGGAAATTGAACGCTTGATTTTATCAAAACGTGGTTTTTCTGAGTCGGTTATTGATACCCTGATACAGGCTAGGAAGCCTGTTACCAGAAAGATTTACCATAAAATATGGCGTAAATACCTATACTGGTGTGAATCCAAACGTTACTCCTGGAGTAAGGTTAGGATCTCTAGGATCTTGTCCTTTCTACAAGAAGGCTTAGAAAAGGGTTTATAGGCTAGTTCATTAAAGGGACAGATTTCAGCTCTGTCCATCCTGTTACACAGGCGTCTGTCAGAAAATCCAGACGTCCAGGCCTTTTGTCAGGCTTTAGCTAGGATCAAGCCTGTGTTTAAAGCTGTTGCTCCACCATGGAGTTTAAACTTAGTTCTTAACGTTTTACAGGGTGTTCCGTTTGAACCCCTTCATTCCATTGATATAAAATTGTTATCTTGGAAAGTTCTGTTTTTAATGGCTATTTCCTCGGCTCGAAGAGTCTCTGAGTTATCAGCATTACATTGTGATTCTCCTTATCTGATTTTTCACTCAGACAAGGTAGTTCTGCGTACTAAACCTGGGTTCTTACCTAAGGTAGTTACTAACAGGAATATCAATCAAGAGATTGTTGTTCCATCCTTGTGTCCAAATCCTTCTTCAAAGAAGGAACGTCTTCTACACAATCTGGATGTAGTTCGTGCCCTCAAGTTCTACTTGCAGGCAACTAAAGATTTTCGTCAAACTTCTTCCCTGTTTGTCGTTTATTCTGGACAGAGGAGAGGTCAAAAAGCTTCTGCTACCTCTCTCTCTTTTTGGCTTCGTAGCATAATACGGTTAGCCTATGAGACTGCTGGACAGCAGCCTCCTGAAAGAATTACAGCCCACTCCACTAGAGCTGTGGCTTCCACTTGGGCCTTTAAGAATGAGGCCTCTGTTGAACAGATTTGCAAGGCTGCAACTTGGTCTTCGCTTCATACTTTTTCCAAATTTTACAAATTTGATACTTTTGCTTCTTCGGAGGCTATTTTTGGGAGAAAGGTTCTTCAGGCAGTGGTTCCTTCTGTATAATGAGCCTGCCTATCCCTCCCGTCATCCGTGTACTTTTGCTTTGGTATTGGTATCCCAGAAGTAATGATGACCCGTGGACTGATCACACATAACAGAAGAAAACATAATTTATGCTTACCTGATAAATTCCTTTCTTCTGTTGTGTGATCAGTCCACGGCCCGCCCTGTTTTTAAGGCAGGTAAATATTTTTTAAAATTATACTCCAGTCACCACTTCACCCTTGGTTACTCCTTTCTCGTTGATTCTTGGTCGAATGACTGGGACTGACGTAGAGGGGAGGAGCTATATGCAGCTCTGCTGGGTGAATCCTCTTGCATTTCCTGTTGGGGAGGAGTTATATCCCAGAAGTAATGATGACCCGTGGACTGATCACACAACAGAAGAAAGGAATTTATCAGGTAAGCATAAATTATGTTTTTTGGCGCCAAAAAGCATTTAGGCGCCAAATAATGTGGGCGTCTTATTTGGCGCTAAAAAATATGGGCGTCGCTTTTGTCTCCACATTATTTAAGTCTCATTTTTTCTTTGCTTCTGGTTGCTAGAAGCTTGTTCATTGGCATTTTTTCCCATTCCTGAAACTGTCATTTAAGGAATTTGATCAATTTTGCTTTATATGTTGTTTTTTCTCTTACATATTGCAAGATGTCTCACGTTGCATCCGAGTCAGAAGATACTTCAGGAAAATCGCTGTCTGGTGCTGGAACTACCAAAGCTAAGTGTATCTGCTGTAAACTTTTGGTAGCTATTCCTCCAGCTGTTGTTTGTATTAATTGTCATGACAAACTTGTTAATGCAGATAATATTTCCTTTAGTAATGTACCATTACCTGTTGCAGTTCCATCAACATCTAATGTTCAGAATGTTTCTGATAACATAAGAGATTTTGTTTCTGAATCCATCAAGAAGGCTATGTCTGTTATTCCTCCTTCTAGTAAACATAAAAAATCTTTTAAAACTTCTCTTTATACAGATGAATTTTTAAATGAACATCATCATTCTGATGACTCTTCTGGTTCAGAGGATTCTGTTTCAGAGATTGATGCTGATAAAATCTTCATATTTATTTAAAATGGAATTTATTCGTTCTTTACTTAAAGAAGTACTAATTGCTTTAGAAATTGAGGATTCTGGTCCTCTTGATACTAATTCTAAACGTTTAGATAAGGTCTTTAAATCTCCTGTGGTTATTCCAGAAGTTTTTCCTGTTCCTAGTGCTATTTCTGAAGTAATTTCCAGAGAATGGGATAAATTGGGTAATTCATTTACTCCTTCTAAACGTTTTAAGCAATTATATCCTGTGCCGTCTGACAGATTAGAATTTTGGGACAAAATCCCTAGAGTTGATGGGGCTATTTCTACCCTTGCTAAACGTACTACTATTCCTACGTCAGATGGTACTTAGTTTAAGGATCCTTTAGATAGGAAAATTGAATCCTTTCTAAGAAAAGCTTATCTGTGTTCAGGTAATCTTCTTAGACCTGCTATATCATTGGCTGATGTTGCTGCAGCTTCAACTTTTTGGTTGGAAACTTTAACGCAACAAGTAACAGATCATGATTCTCATAATATTATTATTCTTCTTCAACATGCTAATAATTTTATCTGTGATGCCATTTTTGATATTATCAGAGTTGATGTCAGGTTTATGTCTCTAGCTATTTTAGCTAGAAGAGCTTTATGGCTTAAAACTTGGAATGCTGATATGGCTTCTAAATCAACTCTACTTTCCATTTCTTTCCAGGGTAACAAATTATTTGGTTCTCAGTTGGATTCTATTATCTCAACTGTTACTGGTGGGAAAGGAACTTTTTTACCACAGGATAAAAAATCTAAGGGTAAAAACAGGGCTAATCGTTTTCGTTCCTTTCGTTTCAACAAAGAACAAAAGCCTGATCCTTCATCCTCAGGAACAGTTTCAGTTTGGAAACCATCTCCAGTCTGGAATAAATCCAAGCCTTCTAGAAAAGCAAAGCCAGCTTCTAAGTCCACATGAAGGTGTGGCCCTCATTCCAGCTCAGCTGGTAGGGGGCAGGTTACGTTTTTTCAAAGAAATTTGGATCAATTCTGTTCACAATCTTTGGATTCAGAACATTGTTTCAGAAGGGTACAGAATTGGTTTCAAGATGAGACCTCCTGCAAAAGATTTTTTCTTTCCCGTGTCCCAGTAAATCCAGTGAAAGCTCAAGCATTTCTGAATTGTGTTTCAGATCTAGAGTTGGCTGGAGTAATTATGCCAGTTCCAGTTCTGGAACAGGGGATGGGGTTTTATTCAAATCTCTTCATTGTACCAAAGAAGGAGAATTCCTTCAGACCAGTTCTGGATCTAAAAATATTGAATCGTTATGTAAGGATACCAACGTTCAAAATGGTAACTGTAAGGACTATCTTGCCTTTTGTTCAGCAAGGGCATTATATGTCCACAATAGATTTACAGGATGCATATCTGCATATTCCGATTCATCCAGATCATTATCAGTTCCTGAGATTCTCTTTTCTGGACAAGCATTACCAGTTTGTGGCTCTGCCGTTTGGCCTAGCTACAGCTCCAATAATTTTTACAAAGGTTCTCGGTGCCCTTCTGTCTGTAATCAGAGAACAGGGTATTGTGGTATTTCCTTATTTGGACGATATCTTGGTACTTGCTCAGTCTTTGCATTTAGCAGAATCTCATACGAATCGACTTGTGTTGTTTCTTCAAGATCATGGTTGGAGGATCAATTCACTAAAAAGTTCATTGATTCCTCAGACAAGGGTAACCTTTCTGGGTTTCCAGATAGATTCAGTGTCCATGACTCTGTCTTTGACAGACAAGAGACGTCTAAAATTGATTTCAGCTTGTCAAAACCTTCAGTCACAATCATTCCCTTCGGTAGCCTTATGCATGGAAATTCTAGGTCTTATGACTGCTGCATCGGACGCGATCCCCTTTGCTCGTTTTCACATGCGACCTCTTCAGCTCTGTATGCTGAATCAATGGTGCAGGGATTACACAAAGATATCTCAATTAATATCTTTAAAACCGATTGTACGACACTCTCTAACGTGGTGGACAGATCACCATCGTTTAATTCAGGGGGCTTCTTTTGTGCTTCCGACCTGGACTGTAATTTCAACAGATGCAAGTCTCACAGGTTGGGGAGCTGTGTGGGGATCTCTGACGGCACAAGGAGTTTGGGAATCTCAGGAGGTGAGATTACCGATCAATATTTTGGAACTCCGTGCAATTTTCAGAGCTCTTCAGTCTTGGCCTCTTCTGAAGAGAGAATCGTTCATTTGTTTTCAGACAGACAATGTCACAACTGTGGCATACATCAATCAAGGAGGGACTCACAGTCCTCTGGCTATGAAAGAAGTATCTCGAATTCTGGTTTGGGCGGAATCCAGCTCCTGTCTACTCTCTGCGGTTCATATCCCAGGTATAGACAATTGGGAAGCGGATTATCTCAGTCGCCAAACGTTGCATCCGGGCGAATGGTCTCTTCACCCAGAGGTATTTCTTCAGATTGTTCAAATGTGGGAGCTTCCAGAAATAGATCTGATGGCGTCTCATCTAAACAAGAAACTTCCCAGGTATCTGTCCAGATCCCGGGATCCTCAGGCGGAAGCAGTGGATGCATTATCACTTCCTTGGAAGTATCATCCTGCCTATATCTTTCCGCCTCTAGTTCTTCTTCCAAGAGTAATCTCCAAGATTCTGAAGGAATGCTCGTTTGTTCTGCTGATAGCTCCGGCATGGCCTCACAGGTTTTGGTATGCGGATCTTGTCCGGATGGCCTCTTGCCATCCGTGGACTCTTCCGCTAAGACCAGACCTTCTGTCGCAAGGTCCTTTTTTCCATCAGGATCTCAAATCCTTAAATTTAAAGGTATGGAGATTGAACGCTTGATTCTTGGTCAAAGAGGTTTCTCTGACTCTGTGATTACTACTATGTTACAGGCTCGTAAATCTGTATCCAGAGAGATATATTATAGAGTCTGGAAGACTTATATTTCTTGGTGTCTTTCTCATCATTTTTCTTGGCATTCTTTTAGAATTCCGAGAATTTTACAGTTTCTTCAGGATGTTTGAATTTGGTTCTGGGGGCTCTTCAAGCTCCTCCGTTTGAACCTATACATTCATTGGACATTAAATTACTTTCTTGGAAAGTTTTGTTCCTTTTGGCGATCTCTTCTGCCAGAAGAGTCTCTGAATTATCTGCTCTTTCTTGTGAGTCTCCTTTTCTGATTTTTCATCAGGATAAGGCGGTGTTGCGAACTTCTTTTGAATTTTTACCTAAAGTTGTGAATTCCAACAACATTAGTAGAGAAATTGTGGTTCCTTCATTATGTCCTAATCCTAAGAATTCTAAGGAGAAATCGTTGCATTCTTTGGATGTTGTTAGAGCTTTGAAATATTATGTTGAAGCTACTAAGTCTTTCCGAAAGACTTCTAGTCTATTTGTTATCTTTTCTGGTTCTAGAAAAGGCCAGAAAGCTTCTGCCATTTCTTTGGCATCTTGGTTGAAATCTTTAATTCATCATGCCTATGTTGAGTCGGGTAAAACTCCGCCTCAAAGGATTACAGCTCATTCTACTAGGTCAGTTTCTACTTCCTGGGCGTTTAGGAATGAAGCTTCGGTTGATCAGATTTGCAAAGCAGCAACTTGGTCCTCTTTGCATACTTTTACTAAATTCTACCATTTTGATGTGTTTTCTTCTTCTGAAGCAGTTTTTGGTAGAAACGTACTTCAGGCAGCGGTTTCAGTTTGAATCTTCTGTTTATGTTTTTCATTAAACTTTATTTTGGGTGTGGATTATTTTCAGCAGGAATTGGCTGTCTTTATTTTATCCCTCCCTCTCTAGTGACTCTTGCGTGGAAAGATCCACATCTTGGGTAGTCATTATCCCATACGTCACTAGCTCATGGACTCTTGCTAATTACATGAAAGAAAACATAATTTATGTAAGAACTTACCTGATAAATTAATTTCTTTCATATTAGCAAGAGTCCATGAGGCCCGCCCTTTTTTGTGGTGGTTATGATTTTTTTGTATAAAGCACAATTATTCCAATTCCTTATTTTATATGCTTTCACACTTTTTTCTTATCACCCCACTTCTTGGCTATTCGTTAAACTGAATTGTGGGTGTGGTGAGGGGTGTATTTATAGGCATTTTAAGGTTTGGGAAACTTTGCCCCTCCTGGTAGGAATGTATATCCCATACATCACTAGCTCATGGACTCTTGCTAATATGAAAGAAATGAATTTATCGGGTAAGTTCTTACATAAATTATGTTATTTCCATACGTTTTTAGATCTTAAGAAAAGGGTGTTCATAATGAGCTGTTTGACTTATGGTTATAGAAGAATCCTTTGAAAACCCAAGGTCAAAATAGTATTTGTGTTATTACTACACACATTTATGGTGAGGGTAGACCTTAAAGTTGGCTATCTGCATACTTCAGTCACTGCTGGTAATTGGTGCTTTCTGAGATTTACCAGGGGAGAAGACCATTTATATTTAATTTTTCCACTATGCTATTTGTGAAACTTTTAGTTATGTGTAGTTGAATTTAGGAAATAATGTATCCAATTATAGTGTTGTCTAGATTTTATACGATTGTGACTCCAAGGATTTCTTATAAACTGCATCCTGACCTTCCTTGACAAATGGCTGGATGTGCAATCTTCAGCTGGTGCAGTATTTCTGATTTTTACATGGTCTGAAAGTCTGTACCTGGAAGGCACTCGCATGAGATTTATCCTCTGCTATCCAACAGATTCCATTGCAGACGGAATATGTCCATTTCAAGACTACTTTGAAATGCTTCTTAGCTTGGTTCAATGTCCCTTTTACATTGTGTTATAGGTAACTTGTCATTATAGACAACTGCCTTGTGATATGGGTAAAAAAGAGAAAACTATGTTTTTTTTGGACTGTTAAATGTTTTACCACCAAAAGTTTAATCACACGTCTCACATCTGTGACCATTAACCCCTTAATGACCAAGGACGTACGCCACACGTCCTCAAAAAAAAGTCAGTTAATGACCGAGGACGTGTGGCGTACGTCCTTGGTCTGGAAAGCAGCTGGAAGCGATCCTGCACGCTTCCAGCTGCTTTCCGGTTATTGCAGTGATGCCTCGATATCGAGGCATCCTGCAATAACCCCCCTTGGCCATCCGATGCAGAGAGAGCCACTCTGTGGCCCTCTCTGCACCGGACATCGGTGGCCGGTATCGTTGGTGGGTGGGAGCAAGTCTGGGAGGCGGGTGGTCGGCCATCGATGTGCCGAATGGAGTGGAGGGGGGCGGGATCGGGGGCGGGAGGGGCGGGAGCGCGCACGGGAGCGCGCGCGTGCACGGGGCGGGAGCGGGAGGGAACCGCTGCACTACAGAAAAATAAACTGGGTAAAGTAATCAAAAAAAGTTATTAAAGCTGTAAATAAACAGCTAAGGGACCTGGAAGGGGTGGGGGGGTTGATCTTGGGGGGGGGGGAAGCTACACTACAGAAAAGATCATTTAAAAAAATAAAAAGGCACATTTTTTTTTACTACACTGGGTACTGGCAGACAGCTGCCAGTACCCAAGATGGCGCCCATTAAGGCAGAGGGGGAGGGTTAGAGAGCTGTTTGGTGGGGGATCAGTGAGGCTGGGAGCTAAGGGGGGATCCTACACAGCAGCATATGTAAATATGCTTAAAAAACACAAAAAAGGCCCAAATATAGCTTTTATTTTAGTACTGGCAGAGTTTCTGCCAGTACTTAAGATGGCGGGGACAATTGTGGGGTGGGGGAGGGAAGAGAGCTGTTTGGGAGGGATCAGGTGGTCTCATGTTTCAGGTGGGAGGCTGAGCTCTACACTAAAGCTAAAATTAACCCTGCAAGCTCCCTACAAGCTACATAATTAACCCCTTCACTGCTAGCCATAATACACGTGTGAAATGCAGCGGCATTTGGCGGCCTTCTAATTACCAAAAAGCAACGCCAAAGCCATATATGTCTGCTATTTCTGAACAAAGGGGATCCCAGAGAAGCATTTACAACCATTTGTGCCATAATTGCACAAGCTGTTTGTAAATGATTTCAGTGAGAAACCTAAAATTGTGAAAAATTTAACGGTTTTTTTAATTTGATCGCATTTGGCGGTGAAATGGTGGCATGAAATATACCAAAATTGGCCTAGATCAATACTAGGGGTTGTCTACTACACTACACTAAAGCTAAAATTATCCCTAAAGGCTCCCTACATGCTCCATAATTAACCCCTTCACTGCTGGGCATAATACACGTGTAGTGCGCAGTGGCATTTAGCAGCCTTCTAATTACTAAAAAGCAACGCCAAAGCCATATATGTCTGCTATTTCTGAACAAAGGGGATCCCAGAGAAGAATTTACAACCATTTAAGCCATAATTACACAAGCTGTTTGTAAATAATTTCAGTGAGAAACCAAAAGTTTGTGAAAAAATTAGTAAAAAAGTGAACGATTTTTTGTATTTAATCGCATTTGGCGGTGAAATGGTGGCATGAAATATACCAAAATGGGCCTAGATGAATACTTTGGGATGTCTACTAAAAAAAAATATATACATGTCAATGGATATTCAGAGATTCCTGAAAGATATTAGTGTTCTAATGTAACTAGCGCTAATTTTGAAAAATAATGGTTTGGAAATAGCAAAGTGCTAATTGTATTTATGGCCCTATAACTTACAAAAAAAGCAAAGAACATGTAAACATTGGGTATTTCTAAACTCAGGACAAAATTTAGAAACTATTTAGCATGGGTGTTTTTTGGTAGTTGTAGATGTGTAACAGATTTTGGGGGTCATAGTTAGAAAAAGTGTGTTTTTTTCAATTTTTTCCTCATATTTTATATTTTTTTTTATAGTAAATGATAAGATATGATGAAAATAATGGTATCTTTAGAAAGTCCATTTAATGGCGAGAAAAACGGTATATAATATGTGTGGGTACAGTAAATGAGTAAGAAGAAAATTACAGCTAAACACAAACACCGCAAAAATGTAAAAATAGCCTTGGTCCCAAACGGACAGAAAATGGAAAAGTGCTCTGGTCACTAAGGGGTTAATACAAAAAAATTAAGTGGGTTAAAGTGAAGATGTTTAATGTTTGCAATTTCTTTTTTTTGTTAGCCCCAAGTCAAATGTTTCACTTATCTCTGTTTTACATTTAAAAAAAAAAAAAAAAAATAGCACGTATGAATGTGGCAGCTTTCAAGTTATTCTAATTATTCCCACAAGGCTTAATAAAACTAATCTTCAGCAGGAAATCAACACAGGTTAAATTGACAACATTTTTAAGCAAGAGTTCACGCAATTTTAAACATTGAAGCACAACCTACTGAAACCTGTTGCATTTAAATTATCACATCTCTCTTGTATGTATGTTTATCCAATAAGTGTAGCGGGTCACATTTTTTTTTTTTGTGTATGAAAAAGCAGCTGTTTTTCATGCAGATATTTTTTTTAACATGTTTAAAAGGGTATCTTACCAAACACTGAATGACTTGAAAGTGATGAAGCATATCTGTTAAAAACGAACTAGAACATTTTACTTGAGCATCTGTAAACATAGAATATATATTGCCTCAAATTCACTAAAGCTCACCATTAAGTGCTCAGTGAGCAGTTATACTTAAGCTATTCTCTTTACTGTCAAATACATGGTAAAAAAAGACATTCAGCATAATCGGGTCTGAGTTTACATTATACTATACTATGATCTTGTGAGATTTCAACATAAACCTTTGAGGAGCCAGATGCACACTACCTTGCCAGTCCCAGGACCCAGGATTGAATGCTTAAAATCCCCTTACAATGGGATATGGCTAATGAGAGAATTTTAAGGTAAAGTACAGGTAGAAAACCATTTATCCAAATTGCTTGTAACCAGAAGGGTTTGGATTTTGGATTTTTTTTGCATCTTTAAAATTAAACATTTTGGAGAGGAAATGGAACCAAGAGTAAACAACAATATCTTATGCCATTTACGCAATTTTTACATGTTGTTATACAGCTTTGGTTGTAATACTTTTGTATACATAGTACCCTCAGAAAAATAGTACAGTACTGTAGTCAGGTAATATTTGTTGTTATAAATAGACTATTTGCATTTTAGAACACAAAAAACAAGCCAAAGACTCAGACATAGAAGATTGTAACTTACAGGTGGGTAAAAATGTTTTTTTATTTATTTTTAACCTTTTTTGTTACCTGTATCTTTTTTTACATAGATGTGAGATTTTCAAGTCCTGGTTTTTACTGAAATACTGCATCACTTCCAAGTGATTAAGCGTTTGGGTACTTTTAGTGGGAACAGAAAAACAAAAGTATTGTCTCTTTAATTTACATAAATGTATAGCTCTCGGTAGATATAGACTGAGAGATATTATAGTTGCATTTTAAACACTATTTTTCAGATGCATGTAACTTTGGATTGGATGAGCAAATTTCTTTAAAACTTGGAAGTGTTGTGGGTCATTGACTGAAAATTTGAATAAATCAGTTGAGTATGAGATGGCAAAGCTCGTTCCCTTGATGCTAGGGGCTGCCATATTGAAGCTTAGATATTCTCACACCCTGTGGCAGAAGCTGTGCAAATAGATTGTCAGCTTTTCAAGAGTTGTATCATTGGCTTGGAGATTTTGTTTTGGTCTGTTTCATAGTTACACAAATTATATTAAAAAAAACGAACAAACAAAAACAATCGGCAATAATATTGATCGATACATCCACTGTGAAAATGTCAAGCTCTTCCTTTGTATCATGCACCCTGACCTCTGAAGCATTTTATTCCATTTTCAAAAAGCTTACTGGTCTGTAAAAATGTGTACAGCTTCTGTCACAGGCTGTGAGAATACCTAAGCTCCAAGATGGCAGACCCCCAGTTTAAGAGGCTGAGTTTCACCATCTGGCAACTATAAGGTGTTAAAATAAGGTACCAGCTTTGAAGAGAGCTGCAGGAAAAAGATGAAACACAATAGCAATAGTGAGTAGTAACTAACTACTGTATTGCAGTTATGCCCAGCTATTTAATGTCCTTAAGTGTTATAAAATGTACTTTTCAATGTTTGAGAGACAAAAATTGTTAGCCTAGGCTAAATATGACTGGGCCCATCTTTATGAAATTAGACATGGAGATAGATTTAATTGTCTAGTAGGTGCTTTTCTTTGGTTTAAAAAAAGTGACCAGCATTTTAAAGCTTTAAAGTGGCCTTATCTTGATATACTGTTATACATATTTCTTTCATGTAATTGGCAAGAGTCCATGAGCTAGTGACGTATGGGATATACAATCCTACCAGGAGGGGCAAAGTTTCCCAAACCTCAAAATGCCTATAAATACACCCCTCACCACACCCACAATTCAGTTTTACAAACTTTGCCTCCTATGGAGGTGGTGAAGTAAGTTTGTGCTAAGATTTCTATGTTGACATGCGCTTCTCAGCATTTTGGAAGCCTGATTCCTCTGAGTACAGCGAATGTCAGAGGGACGTGGAGAGCATCACCTATTGAATGCAATGATTTTCCTAACGGTTTTTTTTCTTCATAGGTTCTCTGTTATCGGTTATCGGTTTTCAGATCGACGATATACTCTCATATAGATATACTCTCATATACCATTACCTCTACTGATAACTGTTTCAGTACTGGTTTGGCTATCTGCTATATGTGGATGGGTGTCTTTTGGTAAGTATGTTTTTATTTCTTAAGACACCTCAGCTATGGTTTGGCACTTTATGCATTTATATAAAGTTCTAAATATATGTATTATACTTATATTTGCCATGAGTCAGGTTCATGTATTTCCTTTTGCAGATTGTCAGTTTCATATTTGGGGAAAGTTAATATTAAAAAATATTTTTGTTACCTGGGGTTTAGTCCTTTTTTCAATTGACTACTTTGTTTCAAATTGCGGGCTGACTTAGGCTTGCGGGTGCGCAAAATGCTACACTTTATTGCGTCATTCTTGGCACGAGATTATTTTGACGCGAAAGGCACATCCATTGACGCAAGTTAGTCATTTCCGCCGTCGTAATTGACGCAGAGGTTTCACACAGAGTTGTGTCAGTGACGCGAGTATGTCATTTTTGGACATGGTTGGCGGCAAAAAAAATTTCAGTTACGTTGTGCGTCATGTTTTTTCTTTTACATTTTGCAAGATGTCTCAATCTGATCCTGCCTCAGAAGTATCTTTTGGAACTTTGCTGCCTGACATCGGTTCTACCAAAGCTAAGTGCATTTTGTGGAGATTATATCTCCTAATGTCATTTGTATTAGTTGTCATGATAAACTTTTACATGCAGATAGTGTCCATCAGTAATAGTACATTGCCAGTTGCAGTTCCTTCATCTTCTAATGTACATGATATACCTATGAATTTTAAAGAATTTGTTACTGATTCTATTCAGAAGGCTTTGTCTGCATTTCCACCTTCTAATAAGCGTAAGAGGTCTCTTAAAACTTCTCATAAAGTTGATGAAATTTCAAATGACCGACAACATAATGAATTATCCGCCTCTGATGAGGATCTATCTGATTCAGAAGATCCTTCCTCAGACATTGACACTGACAAATCTACTTATTTATTTAAAATTGAGTATATGCGTTCTTTGTTAAAAGAAGTGTTAATTACTTTGGATATTGAGGAAGCTAGTCCTCTTGATATTAAAACCAGTAAACGTTTAAATTCTGTTTTTAAACCTCCTGTGGTTACTCCAGAGGTTTTTCCTATTCCTGATGCTATTTCTGATATGATTTCTAAGGAATGGAATAAGCCGGTACTCCTTTTAATCCTTCTGCAAGGTTTAAAAATTTGTATCCTTTAACAGCAATTTCAATAGAGTTTTGGGAAAAGATCCCCAAAATTGATGGGGCTATTTCTACTCTTGCTAAACGAACCACTATTCCTATGGAAGATAGTATTTCCTTTAAAGATCCTTTAGATAGGAAGCTTGAATCGTATCTAAGGAAAGCCTATTTATATTCAGGTCACCTTCTTAGGCCTGCAATTTCTTTGGCTGATGTTGCAGCTGCTTCAACTTTTTGGTTGGAGAATTTAGCACAAGAAGAATTGGATTCTGACTTATATAGCATTGTTCGTTTACTACAACATGCTAATCATTTTATTTGTGATGCTATTTTTGATATTATCAAAATTCATATTAGATCCATGTCTTTAGCTATTTTAGCTAGAAGAGCTTTGTGGCTTAAATCTTGGAATGCTGATATGACATCTAAATCTAGATTACTATCTCTTTCTTTCCAAGGTATTAATTTATTTGGTTCTCAGTTGGATTCTATTATTTCAACTGTTACTGGGGGGAAGGGAGTTTTTTTGCCTCAGGATAAAAAAACCTAAGGGTAAATCTAAGGCTTCTAATCGTTTTCGTTCCTTTTGTCAAAATAAGGAACAAAAACCTAATCCTTCCCCCAAGGAATCTGTTTCCAATTGGAAGCCTGCCTCAAATTGGAATAAATCCAAGCCTTTTAAGAAACCAAAGTCAGCCCCTAAGTCCGCATGAAGGTGCGGCCCTCATTCCAGCTCAGCTGGTAGGGGGCAGATTAAGGTTTTTCAAGGATGTTTGGGCAAATTCTGTCCAAAATCAATGGATTCAGAGCATTGTCTCTCAGGGGTACCGAATAGGATTCAGAGTAAGACCTCCTGTGAGAATATTTTTTATCTCACGCATCCCAGTGAATCCAGTAAAAGCCCAGGCTTTCCTGAAATGTGTTTCAGATCTGGAGGTTTCAGGGGTAATCATGCCGGTTCCTTTTCAGGAACAAGGCCTGGGGTTTCATTCAAATCTATTCATTGTCCCGAAGAAAAAATTCATTCAGACCAGTTCTGGATCTGAAAATTTTGAATCGTTACGTAAGAGTACCAACTTTCAAGATGGTGACTATAAGGACTATTCTGCCTTTTGTTCAGCAAGGACATTATATATCTACAATAGACTTGCAGGATGCTTACCTTCATATTCCGATTCATCCAGAATATTATCAGTTCCTGAGATTCTATTTTCTAGACAAGCATTACCAATTTGTTGCACTTCCATTTGGCCTAGCAACAGCTCCAGGAATCTTTTCAAAGGTTCTGGGTGCCCTACTCTCTGTAATCAGAGAACAGGGTATTGCAGTGTTTCCTTATTTGGACGATATTTTGGTACTAGCTCAGTCTTTACGTTCTGCAGAATCTCACACAAATCAACTAGTGTTGTTTCTTCGAAAACATGGTTGGACGATCAATTTACCAAAAAGTTTTTTGATTCCTCAGACAAGGGTCACCTTTTTAGGTTTCCAGATGGATTCAGTGTCCATGACTCTGTCTCTAACAGACAAGAGACGTTTGAGACTGAAGGTGCCGACATGCTGCAACCAATTTCAGTCATTCCCTTCAGTGGCTATGTGCATGGAAGTTTTAGGTCTCATGACTGCAGCATCGGACGCGATTCCTTTTGCTCGTTTTCACATGTGACCTCTCCAGCTTTGCATGCTGAATCAATGGTGCCGGGATTATACAAAGAGATCACAATTAATATCCTTAAATCCCAATGTTCGACACTCTCTGACGTGGTGGTTAAATCACCAGCGTTTAGTTCAAGGGGCCTCTTTTGTTCGGCCTACCTGGACTGTGATCACAACAGATGCGAGTCTTTCAGGTTGGGGAGCTGTCTGGGGATCTCTAACAGCACAAGGGGTTTGGAAATCTCAAGAGGCAAGATTACCAATCAATATTTTAGAACTCTGTGAAATTTTCAGAGCTCTTCAGTTTTGGCCTCTGTTGAAGAGATGACCATTCATTTGTTTTCAGACAGACAATATCACAACGGTGGCATATGTCAATCATCAGGGTGGGACTCACAGTCCCCAAGCTATGAAAGTATCTCGGATACTTGTTTGGGCGGAATCCAGCTCCTGTCTAATTTCTGCGGTTCATATCCCAGGTGTAGACAATTGGGAGGCGGATTATCTCAGCCGTCAGACTTTACATCCAGGGGAGTGGTCTCTCCATCCATATGTGTTTTCTCAGATTGTTCAGATGTGGGGTCTTCCAGAAATAGATCTGATGGCTTCTCATCTAAACAAGAAACTTCCCAGATACCTGTCCAGGTCCAGGGATTCTCAGGCGGAAGCAGTAGATGCACTGACACTTCCTTGGTGTTATCAACCTGCTTATATCTTCCCATCTCTAGTTCTTCTTCCAAGAGTGATCTCCAAGATCATCATGGAACAATCATTTGTGTTGCTGGTGGCTCCAGCATGGCCCCACAGGTTCGGATGTCCATTTGCCAACCTTGGACACTTCCGTTAAGGCCGGACCTACTGTCTCAAGGTCCGTTTTTCCATCAGGATCTCAAATCATTAAATTTGAAGGTATGGAAATTGAACACTTAGTACTAAGTCATAGAGGTTTCTCTGACTCAGTAATTAATACTATGTTACAAACTCGTAAATCTGTCTCTAGGAAGATTTATTATCGAGTTTGGAAGATTTACATTTCATGGTGTTCTTCTCATATATTATCTTGGCATTCTTTTAGAATTCCTAGAATTTTAGTTTCTCCAGGATGGTTTGGATAGGGGTTTTTCTGCAAGTTCCTTGAAGGGACACATCTGCTCTTTCTGTTTTATTTCACAGAAAAATTGCTAATCTTCCTGATATTCACTGTTTTGTACAGGCTTTAGTTCGTATTAAGCCTGTCATTAAATCAGTTTCTCCTCCTTGGAGTCTTAATTTGGTTTTGAAGGCGTTACAGGCTCCTCCTTTTGAACCTATGCATTCTTTGGATATTAAACTACTTTCTTGGAAAGTGTTGTTCCTTTTGGCTATCTCTTCTGCTAGAAGAGTTTCTGAGCTATCTGCTCTTTCTTGTGAATCTCCTTTTCTGATTTTTCATCAGGATAAGGCGGTTTTACAGACTTCATTTAAATTTTTACCTAAGGTTGTGAATTCTAACAACATTAGTAGAGAAATTGTTGTCCCTTCCTTGTGTCCTAATCCTAAGAATCCTTTGGAAAGATCCTTACATTCTTTGGATGTGGTTAGAGCTTTTAAATATTATGTTGAAGCTACTAAAGATTTCAGGAAGACTTCGAGTCTATTTGTTATATTTTCTGGTCCTAGGAAAGGTCAGAAGGCCTCTGCTATTTCCTTGGCCTCTTGGTTAAAGCTTTTGAATCAAGCTTATTTGGAGTCTGGTCAAGCCCTGCCTCAGAGAATTATAGCTCATTCTACTAGATCAGTCTCCACTTTGTGGGCTTTTAAGAATGAAGCTTCAGTTGATCAGATTTGAAAAGCAGCGACTTGGTCCTCTTTGCATACATTTACTAAATTCTACCGTTTTTATGTATTTGCTATTTCTGAAGCAGTTTTTGGTAGAAAAGTTTTTCAGGCAGCTGTTTCAGTTTGATTCTTCTGCTGATGTTTTAAGTTTTTCTTTTCTTCATGAGAATAACTTATATTTTGGGTTGTGGATTATTTTTCCAGCATTTGGCTGTTTATTTTTATCCCTCCCTCTTTAGTGACTCTTGCGTGGAGTTCCACATCTTAGGTATTGATATCCCATACGTCACTAGCTCATGGACTCTTGCCAATTACATGAAAGAAAATATAATTTATGTAAGAACTTACCTGATAAATTCATGTCTTTCATATTGGCAAGAGTCCATGAGGCCCACCCTTTTTATGGTGGTTATGATTTTTTTGTATAAAGCACAATTATTTCCAAATTCCTTAGTTGATGCTTTTTACTCCTTTCTTTATCACCCCTTACTTGGCTATTCGTTAAACTGAATTGTGGGTGTGGTGAGGGGTGTATTTATAGGCACTTTGAGGTTTGGGAAACTACCCTCCTGGTAGGATTGTATATCCCATACGTCACTAGCTCATGGACTCTTGCCAATATGAAAGAAATGAGTTTATCAGGTAAGTTCATACATAAATTGTTTTTTTTTCCTTCCTAAGATAGGGAGAGTCCACTGCTTCATTCTTTACTGTTGGGAAATACAACATTTGGCCGCCAGGAGGAGGCAAAGACATCCCAGCCAAAGGCTTTAATATCCCTCCCACTTCCTCATTACCCCAGTCATTATTTGCCTTTCGTCACGTTAGGCGGTGGCAGAGAAGTGTCAGAGATTCTCTGAGGCTGACTGTGTGGAGATTGAACGCTTAGTCTTAGCCAAGAGAGGTTTCTCTGAGTGTCATTGATGCTCTTCTTCAAGCTCATAAACCAGTTACTCAGCATATCTACCAGAAGGTGTGGAGGACCTACTTATTCTAGTGTTAAGATCCTGGAAACCTTAAATCTTATCTTTTCTCCAGGATGGGCGGGAGAAGGGCTTTCTACTAGTTCCCTGAGGGGACAGGTTTCGGCCCTGCTAGTTTTATTGCACAAGAGACTGTCTGAGCTTCCAGACATGCAGTCCTTTAAGACTCTGATTAAGATCAGACCTGTGTTTAGATCTTGGGCTCCTCCTTGGAGCCTAAATCTTGTTCTTCGGGTTTTGCAACAGGCTCCGTTTGAGCCTCTGCATTCCGTTGAAATTAAATTATCTTGGAAGGTTTTCTTTTTATTTATCTTTTTATTGGCTATTGCCTCTGACCTTAAGTTCTTAAGGAACTTAACACTTAAGAAATATTTTAAAACGACTCCTGATGAGAAAGCACCTCTAGATAACACATTGGGAGGTAGTGGAATTAAAGATGATATCCCTTTTGAGGAAACACCAGACTATCTTGCACTGCTGAATTTAGAGGTGGAATCCCTAGGAGAGGAAGGAATTGTGAAATTTAAACCACCTAGTGCTTTCTATCCAACTAGAACAAGAGGTATTTTCCTTGAATCATTCCATAAGAGGGGGGAATTAGAGTTACAGATTTTACAGGATAACTTACCAAGAAAAACACAGAATCTTAGCACACAAGAGAAAGGAGCGATAGAAAAGTTACTTAATGATAATATAGTCATCAGACGAAGTGACAAGGGGGGCAACATTGTGGTCCTTAACAAAGAGAGATTACTTTGCAGAAGTTTGGAGTCAGTTAGAAGATGAGGAGCTATATCAGAAATTAAACTTAGATCCTACAATACCCTATAAGGGAAGTTTACAACAAATCATTGATGAGAGTAAAGAGATGGGTATATTTGACACATTAATATCTAGATGTTAAGAATCCCAAAGTTCCGATTTTCCCCCCATCTCCCATAGACTCATAAATCACTGATAAATGTTCAGGGGTGCCCTATAGTTTCAGGGATTGGGTCACTACTTGAGCCTTTGGGAGAGTGGATGGAAAAAATGTTACAGCCTTTAGTAAGGAAGTTGCCTTCTTTTTTAAAAGACACAAAAACAGAATTTATGTTTACCTGATAAATTACTTTCTCCAACGGTGTGTCCGGTCCACGGCGTCATCCTTACTTGTGGGATATTCTCTTCCCCAACAGGAAATGGCAAAGAGCCCAGCAAAGCTGGTCACATGATCCCTCCTAGGCTCCGCCTACCCCAGTCATTCGACCGACGTTAAGGAGGAATATTTGCATAGGAGAAACCATATGTTACCGTGGTGACTGTAGTTAAAGAAAATAAATTATCAGACCTGATTAAAAAAAACCAGGGCGGGCCGTGGACCGGACACACCGTTGGAGAAAGTAATTTATCAGGTAAACATAAATTCTGTTTTCTCCAACATAGGTGTGTCCGGTCCACGGCGTCATCCTTACTTGTGGGAACCAATACCAAAGCTTTAGGACACGGATGAAGGGAGGGAGCAAATCAGGTCACCTAAATGGAAGGCACCACGGCTTGCAAAACCTTTCTCCCAAAAATAGCCTCAGAAGAAGCAAAAGTTAAACACTAAAAAACTCTAAGCCATCTCCGTGGAGATGTTGCCTGTACAACGGCAAAGAGAATGACTGGGGTAGGCGGAGCCTAGGAGGGATCATGTGACCAGCTTTGCTGGGCTCTTTGCCATTTCCTGTTGGGGAAGAGAATATCCCACAAGTAAGGATGACGCCGTGGACCGGATACACCTATGTTGGAGAAACAACTATTGAAATTGGATGATACCATAGAATAGAAAGAAAATTACAGTTGGATAACTGTTGATGTAGCAAGTCTTTATTCCAGTATACCACTAGATAAGGGCATGAATGCCATAAATTTTTTTTTCGAACACATTCACAGGGTATACAGAGGACTATAAATGTTTTATATCGAGAGTCTTGAAATTCTTATTGACACACAAATACTTCTCCTTTGGGGGACAATTCTTTCTCCAGAAGAGAGGGACGGCTATGGGTGCCACTTTTGCACCCGCTTTTGCAAACTTATATATGGGATGGTGGGAACTGTCCCATATATATGGAGAGGATTGCCCCTAGAGGGAGAATATAGTGTACATTGAGGACCTTCTATTTATATGGAGGGGCACAGAGGAAGACAGAGGTTTTCTTGCAAAAGCTTAATTTTAATGATGCAGGCCTAAGCTTCACATCAGTAAGCAACCCAAAGAGTATTGAATATTTAGATTTAATATTAGAAGGGAATAACATATTGAAGCAAATAGTGACGCATTTACATCTGAAAGAGATAACTGGTAAAAGCATCCTACACTCAAAAAGTATGCATCCACGACACTAGATTTAGTATACTGAAGGGTGAATATATAAGATTAAAACAAAATTGTTCCTCGCAGGAGGACTTTATCAAAGAATCAGATCTTCTGAGAAATCAGTTTTTACAAAGGGGTTACCCTAAATACCTCATTAACAAGGCATATAGAGAGGTTTACAGCATGGATAGGAATCTAATGATACAGGATTCCAACAGTAAAGGCAGTAGGTTAACAGATGACAAGCCTATCTGTAATGAATTACAGTAACCAATATGAGGAGATTGTGAATATTGTAAACAAATGTTTACCGATATTGCAAGGGGACGAAGCTTTATATTAGGGATGCACCGAAATTTCGGCCGCAGAAAGTTTCGGCCGAAAATGGAATTTTTTGTTATTTCAATTTTTTTGCCTTTTTATTTTCGGTAAAATTGTGTAGCATATTTCAAATTTAATGCCAGCCTAGAGCTGCTGTTTGAGTTCATTACTTGACTTACTGTTTTGCATATAATAAGTTTTCTAGGACTATACTTTATTTTGATAATTGATAACAAAACAAAAACGGTTGAATCTGATTCTGTTACACCGAACGAAATAAAGAATAATATTAGCGATGCACCAAAATTTGGGCCGCCGAAAATGTGCAATTCCAATTTCGGCCCAAAGAGAACCAAAATGGCTAAAAATGTACAGCCCTCCCCTGTTCTATTGAGTTACATGTCTATCCTTAGCATAAGGTGAGCAGCACAGCACTGGCATGGTACACAGAGCACACACATAATAACCATGACATGATATTTGAAACCAGCAGAGCACTTTTTTTTTTTTAGAAGGAAACCTAAGTTCTGAATAGTGAATACAGTAATCAAAGGAGGATAAGTAACATGTTTATAAACACTTGATATTATCAGACACAGCCCTAATCACACACAGTGAATATGTATAAGCCTTATATACAGTGCTTATACATCAGCCTCTTGTGCGTAGACATTCTATTCTCCTGAGGAAAATATGCATGCACACTATATATGCATAAGCCCCAAGCTCGCACACAGTTGGTACAAATTAGCACCCACCAGACAGTGTATACAAAAAAGCACAGTAACTTTCTATACCCACCTTGCACGTAAGGTTGTAGCTAATTCTGGTGGTCCTGGTGATAGGTGACAGGCAGACTCCATTTGGGTCTCCGGACATATAATCTGACGGATCAGTGTGAGTCCCGAACCAGGAACTAGGCGGAGATACGATGAGAGACGATCAGGTGCAGCCATGCCCATTTCACGGATAACTACACCCAAAAACAAAACACATGTCCCCCTCATATTGTTGTCTGGCTATAACCACACACTCCCTTATAGAGCACCAGTTTCACTGCAGATCACGCCCTACGGTACAAGTGACCACATCCATTTGTTGGAGCTTTCCCGCCTACAAGCTCTCTCAGCTACACGCACACTGTAGTTAAAAAAGAAAAAAACAATTTCGGTTTTGTTTCGGTTTTCGGCCAGGGGCATCCTGAATTTTCGGTTTCGGTCCAGAATTTTCATTTCAGTGCATTCCTACTTTATATCCCTGGATAAAGGATGGGTGTAGATGTGTCTCAAGGAGAAAAATAACATTGGGCAACAGCCTGACCCAAGTGAGGTTAAAAGCAATAGGAGAAAGAATTGGAGTAGCTGGTTGGAGTGTAAAGGTCACTACAGATGTGGTGCTGGAAGCTGTAAAGCCTGTACTAATGCATTGACTGGTAAACAGTTTCAGTCGGCAGTAACGCAGAGAGTGTTTGACATAGATGCATGTACTAATTGCAGGACCTCTTTTGTTATTTTAGTTACATGTCTTGATTGTAATCTCCAGTATGTTGGCCTTACCACCAGAGAGGCAAGGGACAGAATAAAAGAACATCTGAATAATGTTAAGTCTTTCTCCAAGCTCACAAGTAGCTTTGCATTTCAAATATATACATAATGAACAGCTAGGAAATTTGAGATGGCAAGTAATAGAGCATGTTAGAACTCCATGGAGAGGGGAGAATTGGGAAAAGCTGTTGCAAAAACCTAAGGCTTTCTGGATTTTTAAACTAAAAATGAGAACCCCCAATGGTTTAAATATACATGCAGATCTCATTAATTTCTGGGAGTAATTAAGTGAGGAGGCTAAGTAGATAAAGAGGAAATCACATATGTATCTGAATGAATAAGGCTATGAGTAAATAGCAGTGAACATCCTCTTCTTAGGCTGTAATAATGTAGAATATTTGAAACTGATTATCATGTTATGTATAGGTTGGGAGATCTGATAAGCTGAGTAAAGCAGAAATAAAACATTGATAGAACAATGTATAAATGTATGTTAACATATATGTCAGATATAACTTGAATATCATAAGCTATATATTAGGGCTGCACAATTAATCACATATGCGATTTAAAACCGCGATTAATGGCATCGATTTTAAAACCGTGAGAGTCGCAATTTTCTCCAACATAGGTGTGTCCGGTCCACGGCGTCATCCTTACTTGTGGGATATTCTCTTCCCCAACAGGAAATGGCAAAGAGCCCAGCAAAGCTGGTCACATGATCCCTCCTAGGCTCCGCCTACCCCAGTCATTCTCTTTGCCGTTGTACAGGCAACATCTCCACGGAGATGGCTTAGAGTTTTTTAGTGTTTAACTGTAGTTTTTCATTATTCAATCAAGAGTTTGTTATTTTCAAATAGTGCTGGTACGTACTATTTACTCAGAAACAGAAAAGAGATGAAGAATTCTGTTTGTATGAGGAAAATGATTTTAGCAACCGTAACTAAAATCCATGGCTGTTCCACACAGGACTGTTGAGAGCAATTAACTTCAGTTGGGGGAACAGTTTGCAGTCCCTTGCTGCTTGAGGTATGACACATTCTAACAAGACGATGTAATGCTGGAAGCTGTCATTTTCCCTATGGGATCCGGTAAGCCATGTTTATTACGATTGTAAATAAGGGCTTCACAAGGGCTTATTTAGACTGTAGACTTTTTTTGGGCTAAATCGATTGATATTAACACTTATTTAGCCTTGAGGAATCATTTATTCTGGGTATTTTGATATAATAATATCGGCAGGCACTGTTTTAGACACCTTATTCTTTAGGGGCTTTCCCAAAGCATAGGCAGAGTCTCATTTTCGCGCCGGTGTTGCGCACTTGTTTTTGAGAGGCATGGCATGCAGTCGCATGTGAGAGGAGCTCTGATACTTATAAAAGACTTCTGAAGGCGTCATTTGGTATCGTATTCCCCTTTGGGTTTGGTTGGGTCTCAGCAAAGCAGATACCAGGGACTGTAAAGGGGTTAAAGCTTAAAACGGCTCCGGTTCCGTTATTTTAAGGGTTAAAGCTTCCAAAATTGGTGTGCAATATTTTCAAGGCTTTAAGACACTGTGGTGAAAATTTGGTGAATTTTGAACAATTCCTTCATGTTTTTTCGCAATTGCAGTAATAAAGTGTGTTCAGTTTAAAATTTAAAGAGTTCTCTATCCCCGTCAACAAGGGTTCCCTTCTTGGGAACAATTATAGATTCCTCAGAAATGAGGATTTTTCTAACAGAGGCCAGAATAACAAAGCTTCTGGACTCTTGTCGGATACTTCATTCCGTTCCTCTTCCTTCCGTAGCTCAGTGCATGGAAGTGATCGGGTTGATGGTAGCGGCAATGGACATAGTTCCTTTTGCGCGCATTCATCTAAGACCATTACAACTGTGCATGCTCAGTCAGTGGAATGGGGACTATACAGACTTGTCTCCGAAGATACAAGTAAATCAGAGGACCAGAGACTCACTCCGTTGGTGGCTGTCCCTGGACAACCTGTCACAAGGGATGACATTCCGCAGACCAGAGTGGGTCATTGTCACGACCGACGCCAGTCTGACGGGCTGGGGCGCGGTCTGGGGATCCCTGAAAGCTCAGGGTCTTTGGTCTCGGGAAGAATCTCTTCTACCGATAAATATTCTGGAACTGAGAGCGATATTCAATGCTCTCAAGGCTTGGCCTCAGCTAGCGAGGACCAAGTTCATACGGTTTCAATCAGACAACATGACGACTGTTGCGTACATCAACCATCAGGGGGGAACAAGGAGTTCCCTAGCGATGGAGGAAGTGACCAAGATTATTCTATGGGCGGAGTCTCACTCCTGCCACCTGTCTGCTATCCACATCCCGGGAGTGGAAAATTGGGAAGCGGATTTTCTGAGTCGTCAGACATTGCATCCGGGGGAGTGGGAACTCCATCCGGAAATCTTTGCCCTAGTCACTCAGCTGTGGGGCATTCCAGACATGGATCTAATGGCCTCTCGTCAGAACTTCAAAGTTCCCTGTTACGGGTCCAGATCCAGGGATCCCAAGGCGGCTCTAGTGGATGCACTAGTAGCACCTTGGACCTTCAAACTAGCTTATGTGTTTCCGCCGTTTCCTCTCATTCCCAGGCTGGTAGCCAGGATCAATCAGGAGAGGGCGTCGGTGATCTTGATAGCTCCTGCGTGGCCACGCAGGACTTGGTATGCAGATCTGGTGAATATGTCATCGGCTCCACCTTGGAAGCTACCTTTGAGACGAGACCTTCTTGTTCAGGGTCCGTTCGAACATCCGAATCTGGTTTCACTCCAGCTGACTGCCTGGAGATTGAACGCTTGATTTTATCGAAGCGAGGTTTCTCAGATTCTGTTATCGATACTCTTGTTCAGGCCAGAAAGCCTGTAACTAGAAAGATTTACCACAAAATTTGGAAAAAATATATCTGTTGGTGTGAATCTAAAGGATTCCCTTGGGACAAGGTTAAGATTCCTAGGATTCTATCCTTCCTTCAAGAAGGATTGGAAAAAGGATTATCGGCAAGTTCCCTGAAGGGACAGATTTCTGCCTTGTCGGTGTTACTTCAAAAAGCTGGCAGCTGTGCCAGATGTTCAAGCCTTTGTTCAGGCTTTGGTTAGAATTAAGCCTGTTTACAAACCTTTGACTCCTCCTTGGAGTCTCAATTTAGTTCTTTCAGTTCTTCAGGGGGTTCCGTTTGAACCCTTACATTCCGTTGATATTAAGTTATTATCTTGGAAAGTTTTGTTTTTAGTTGCAATTTCTTCTGCTAGAAGAGTTTCAGAATTATCTGCTCTGCAGTGTTCCCCTCCTTATCTGGTGTTCCATGCAGATAAGGTGGTTTTACGTACTAAACCTGGTTTTCTTCCGAAAGTTGTTTCTAACAAAAACATTAACCAGGAGATTATCGTGCCTTCTCTGTGTCCGAAACCAGTTTCAAAGAAGGAACGTTTGTTGCACAATTTGGATGTTGTTCGCGCTCTAAAATTCTATTTAGATGCTACAAAGGATTTTAGACAAACATCTTCCTTGTTTGTTGTTTATTCAGGTAAAAGGAGAGGTCAAAAAGCAACTTCTACCTCTCTCTCTTTTTGGATTAAAAGCATCATCAGATTGGCTTACGAGACTGCCGGACGGCAGCCTCCCGAAAGAATCACAGCTCATTCCACTAGGGCTGTGGCTTCCACATGGGCCTTCAAGAACGAGGCTTCTGTTGATCAGATATGTAGGGCAGCGACTTGGTCTTCACTGCACACTTTTACCAAATTTTACAAGTTTGATACTTTTGCTTCTTCTGAGGCTATTTTTGGGAGAAAGGTTTTGCAAGCCGTGGTGCCTTCCATTTAGGTGACCTGATTTGCTCCCTCCCTTCATCCGTGTCCTAAAGCTTTGGTATTGGTTCCCACAAGTAAGGATGACGCCGTGGACCGGACACACCTATGTTGGAGAAAACAGAATTTATGTTTACCTGATAAATTTCTTTCTCCAACGGTGTGTCCGGTCCACGGCCCGCCCTGGTTTTTTTAATCAGGTCTGATAATTTATTTTCTTTAACTACAGTCACCACGGTACCATATGGTTTCTCCTATGCTAATATTCCTCCTTAACGTCGGTCGAATGACTGGGGTAGGCGGAGCCTAGGAGGGATCATGTGACCAGCTTTGCTGGGCTCTTTGCCATTTCCTGTTGGGGAAGAGAATATCCCACAAGTAAGGATGACGCCGTGGACCGGACACACCGTTGGAGAAAGAAATTTATCAGGTAAACATAAATTCTGTTTTTTCCTAAATAAAAAAATCCTCAGAAGTGGCTGTAATATTGATTTGTTTGTGATTTCTTGCAAACCAGCTCCATCTAGTGGTTGCTTTTAGCACACATTTGTAAAATGGCTGTTTTACTTTCACTTTCTATTCTCAGTATCAGCCAGCCAGCCAATCTAGAAGTCTAAAAGCAGAGCCCATGCAGGAATGAACAGGAGAGAAAGCCACTTACTTATATTTCCCCCTAGGGATGTCTGTAGTCTGAAACTTAGGGTATGTAAACATTATGGAACCTCTCACACAATCTCTGAGAAACAGCTCAAATACATAGCAGATGCAGTTAACCCCACGGCTCCCAAAAAGGCTAAAACTGCAGCCCCCTCTGCTGCTGGGTTAACTTAACTGCATCTACAATGTTTTTATATATATATATATATATATATATATATATATATGTGTGTGCAACTGTGTATGTGATTGTATATTATATATGTGTGTGTGTGTGTGTGTGTGTGTGTATGTATATATATATATATATGTATATATATATATATGTATATATATATATATATATATATATATATATAATTGTGTGTGTATGTGGCTTATGCTGCTTCATTTATTAATCATACCACTGTCCACAGTTAGAATGAGTGTGCAAGAAAACATGACAATGTTGTGTGTCATAAGACCTAATAAGTGGCTAGCTACTATTTAATCACATTACAGGCAGCAAATTTTATTTTAACGATTTTGTGGTTTTTATTTTTATGCTGCAAGAGTGTATTGGATATTGAGAAACATGTACATTAATGTGACGGATACCCCGGCTACCCCGACTGGGTAGCTCCGCCAAACGGGTCCTGCTTCCTCCCTGCCGACTGCAGTTATGTAGTTGGCAAGTGACCACAGCCTGTAGTCACCCCTGATGCTCGACGGCATCAGTACTCAGGGTCCCCCACCCTGTGGCAGACTCCAGCTACCCAGACTGAGTAGCTCTGCCTGAGGAGCTCTGCCTGGAACAAACTATGTAGTCCAGGAAAGTGATTCTAGCAGGAGCCCACCTAAATGACTAGACAGACTAGCATTCAGGTGAAATAAGAACTGCCTTTATTGGGTGTTCAAAACCCCCGGTTCCCAAAGCAGCTCCCCTCCGGTAATTCCCCCACCTCTTGTCCTCCCTAGGGACTACTAATCCCCAAAAGAGCGGAGCTCTGGGGCACATGGTTGCTGGAGCGACCAGGGGTAAAGTTAGCGGGTGTCCTGCTGTCCTGTGGACGACCGCGAGTTCCAGGGGCCCGGCCAGCCTAGGAGGGTTTTCCTGGTCATACACCAGCTTTTCACAAGACAAGCAAACCAAAGCTTCCAGGGATTGTGGTTGCTCTGAGGAGCCCAAAACCACTGAGAAACAACAGGGGTGAGGTTGTAGGGGGGTGGGGGGGGAAGCCTTAGCTGTCTGGTATCCTTGACAATTAAGATTCTGTAGTGTTAAATAAACTTTAGAATACAAAATGAAGGTGGTATAGTCATTTATAAGAAAATTGCGATTAAATTTTTTTGGTCCATATCGCCCAGCCCTACTATATATGTAACCTATAGAATAAATATGTGCATGTGACATCTAAAGTAAAATTGGATAAGAATATATATTATAGATTCGCTGACATATTCTATGTATTTGGGAAAGTATCCCTTGTTAAAAAGTAGGTATGTTCCTTTGATAACAGATATGACAGTTAGAATAGGACTTTACTCAAATGTACTGTGAGCTTTAGGATGTTAAATGCTTCTTTTTATACAACTCCCAAATATATATGGATAAAATAATGAGATATATAAATGGGAAATAATGTAAACCTTTGTATGCTGTAACTTTAAAATGCCCAAGTGAGTATGGGTACTAATATGAGACACAAAGTGGAAAATAATATAAACTGTCTTTTAATTTTCCTATAAGGTATAATGTGCTTATAAGAACCATAGTTCGAGATTCTCTTTATAAACTGGATGTCTGCAATCTAGATAATGACATAAAAGGATTAAATAGTATTTGCATAGAAACTAACGTCATAGGATTTCAATGTATAAATTGAGGCTGTTAGGTCAGTGCAGCTGAAACGTGTAAGCCCGGTGCTGCACTGGTCTCTTGATCCTAATTGTGCAAATTTTTAATGTATAAATAAGTTATTTTTTAAACTTTTACATCTGCTGCCCTGCTTTTGAAGCTTCTGTGTTTAGATCTGGGGCTCCTCCTTGGAGCCTAAATCTTGTTCTTCTGGTTTTGCAACAGGTTCCGTTTGAGCCTCTGCATTCCGTTGACATTAAATTATCTTGGAAGGTTCTCTTTTTATTGGCTATTGCCTCAGAGATTGAGATCTTTGCTTTGCAATGTGAGCCCCCTTATCTGATTATTATTTTTTTTTTTATGCAGATAAGGCAGTTTTACGTACGGAATTAGGTTTTCTTCCTAAGGTTGTGTCGGATCGCAACATCATTCAGGAGATTGTGGTTCCTTCCTTGTGTCCTAATCCTCCTTCATCGAAAGGAACGCTTACTTCACAATTTGGATGTTGTTTGCGCCTTGAAGTTCTATCTTCAGGCTTCTAAGGAGTTTAGACAATCTTCCGATTTGTTTGTTGTCAATTCTGCAAGCATAAGGGGCAGAAGGCTACTTCGATTTCCCTATCTTTTTGGTTAAGGAGTGTCATCCACTTAGCTTAGGAGGCTGCGGGACGTCGTCGTCCTGAGAGGATAACGGCTCATTCCACTAGAGCAGTGACTTCCTCTTGGGCCTTTAAGAACGTGGCCTCTATGGATCAGATTTGTAAGGTGGCTACCTGGTCCTCCTTACATACTTTTTCGAAATTTTACAAGTTTGATGTTTTTGCTTCGGCTGAAACAGCTTTTGGGAGAAAAGTTTTGCAGACTGTGGTGCCCTCAGAATAGGGTCCGCCTCTTCCTTTTTGTTCCCATTATTCATTCAGTGTTTTCTGAAGCTTGGGTATAGTTTTCCCAACAGTACAGAATTAAGCTGTAGACTCTCCCTATCTTAGGAAGGAAAACATAATTTATGCTTACCAGATAAATTCCTTTACTTTTGTATAGGGAGAGTCCACGGCCTCCGTCTGTTTTTTCTTGTCTTTGGGTGGTCCCCTATTATTTATTTTATTATTCTGGCACCATTTATAACCTAATGTTTCTCCTACTTTTCCTTGTTCCCTTGGCAGAATGACTAGGGTGATGAGGAAGTGGGATGGATATTTAAACCTTTGGCTGGGGTGTCTTTGCCTCCTCTTGGTGGCCAGGTATTTCCCAACAGTAAGGAATGAAGCAGTGGACTCTCCCAATCCAGAAGGAAAGTAATTAATTTATCTGGTAAGCATACATTATGTTTTCAATATCTGGTAGTGCATATCCCCCATCTGATCTAAATAATAAGTTTATTTAAACGCAATGGTATTCCCCCCCCCCCCCATAAAAATTGTATACATTTCTGTTTAAATGCATTAAAATCTTTCCTTAACATTATTGGTAGGTTTTGCATTAAATATAGTAATTTAGGGACTATCACAAATTTTTTATTTAATTTTGCCTATTATAGTTAATTTCAATTTTGCCCAATTTTCCAGATCATGTTTTATTTTATGTAAAATAGGGGGATAATCAAGCTCATACCACTCATTGATAACCTTGGATAATTTAATACCCAAGTATATAAAAGCTTATTTCCCCTCTTTAAACTGACAAGTTTGGCATGAGTCCTTTTGTTTGCTTAGCCAAAAAAAAATCCGTTTTGGATGTGTTTACCTTGTAGCCTGAAAAGGCACTAAAGTCCTGTAATATTTGGGTTAATACTGGGCTAAGAACCTCCCTGTAGGAGTTGTATGCATTACGAAGTTGATTGGTCAGTTGGGTGTCCCTAGCTACAATTTAGCGTTTTTGGATTACTAAAAAGGCTTTAATTTCTCCTTTTTATGTTTCGGTTTGGAGTTCAGGGGAGAAATTAAGTTGGTAAAAGTCCTTCCATTTTAGTTTCAGCCATGCTTTAAACTGCACATTGGATACCAGGTATCTAGGGGGAAAAATGTTATTATGCTTGGCTTCCTGACAATTCCTAAGTTTAATGTTCAGAGTGAGAATAGTATGATCTGATATGATTATCTCTTTGATATCAGCCATTTCAAAACCCATAATTTTTTCAGATATTAGAAAGTTATCAATTCTGGACATCGTTTGATATGTATGTGACTCACATGTAAATTTCCTTGAATCTGGGTTTTGTACCCGCCAGATATCTTTAACGTGTAGTGAATTACCAAAAGAGTTTAGATACTTGCTATCCCTGTTTAAAGAGGGTTTGAGCCTATCCAAAGTAGGGTACAATGTTTTATTAAAATCTCCGGCAATAATAAGGTTTTTTTGAATTTAAGGGTAAAAGTTTCACCCTTAAATTTCCCCAGAAGACTTTGTCCAATGTGTTAGGGCCATAAATGTTACATAGAGTTAAAAGCATACCCTCCACTTCAATTTAAATCTTTCCTCTGGGTCATACTCGGATCCCAGAATTTTGTATTGTAGTTTTTTATTAAAAAGAAAAGCAACTCCTTTTTTCTTGTTTAAGCAAGGTATTCCCACTACTTCCCCTACCCATCCTTTTTTATATTTGGCGAGTTCAGCTTCTTTTAAGTGTGTCTCCTGCAGCATGGCTATATCAGGGTTATGGTGTATTAATTGGGCTAAAATGTTTATCCTTTTTGGGGCAATGAAATCCCACCTACATTCCAAGATGCCACATTAATGTGGTCCTTTAGGTTAGGCAGAGCATAAATAGCCATTACTATAAAATATGTCACTAGTGAGGGTTGGGGGGGCAGTGGGCAAGAGAAGGAGAGAGAGAGAACCCCCCCCCCCCCCCCCCCAAACATACAACTATCAAAACATAACATCTGGGGCAACCCCTGTATCCTTAACCACCAGGCATTTTGACTTAATGCTTTGTACATCTTGTAAGGCTGAGACTGCGTATATATAATTAAATAGCAATCTAATAGATTCGGCAAGTTATAGTCTTATAAAATAATACCCTTGTTTTTAACATATTCCTTAACTTCCTCGGGACTGCCCAATATCATGTGGTCATTTTCTGTAAGGATTTTAATTTTAGCAGGATAAATGACTGTAGCCTTAATGTTGCTACTTCTCTTTTGAGACGTCTGCACTGAGAAATCCTGGAATAGTAATATCGTTTTATCTCCAATTGAAAACGGATTCTTTGTCTATAATAATACATGACATTGAGCTTGTCCTTGAAGTTAAGGATCTTTGCGATAACAGGTATGATCTTAGGTCTACCGCTAGGCAGCGTTTTTTGTGGCCCTATGCGGTGGACTCTTTCAACTGCAAGGGGTAATAGATTAGGAGCAATTCCTAAGCTTTGTGGTAAAGTCAGGGAAATGAATTTGAGTAAATCCTAATACTCGTTAGATTCTGGGATACCAATAAATCTAAGTCTTCAATATCATTTAATTTATATTGCATGTTTCTAATTTGTGTAGACTGTTCTCTGATAGTTATCTCTTGTTGGACATTGATGTCCTCTAAATCAGAGTTACGCTGTTCAGCCTCGTCCAGCCAATGTGTAAACTGTTTAATTTCAGTGGTTAAATTTAAGATATCTGTTGTGATTTGTTCAAATTGTGGTATCATAAGTTCTGTAATTTGTTTAACTATATCTTGAGTCTAATGTGGATGTGTCTGGTGTAGTTGCCAATATGGGTAAATTGGAAATATTGTCAATACTACTCCTGTTTTTCCTATCTCTAATTTTAGATGGCATGTTGGGTGATTTGGCCTTGATATTAGTGACAACTCTATCCAGAAGCTGTGTAAAATGTGCAAAATACGTAGAAATTCAATGAGTGCTATAAAAAATGTGAGCTAAAATAAGAAAAGTGACAGGTACCAAGGAGGCCTGAATACATTGCTATTTTGTGTCAAGAAAACCTTTTTTTTTTTTCCCCCTCTTTTTTTCTTGTGTTTTTTTTTTTTGGTGTTTTTTTTTTAAGGTAAAGTAATAACGTAAGTTATGGTTCTAGCTTCCTAGATCAGTGAAATAGTGTGCCTAGTGATTTAGGACAACCTGAGTGCAGGTGACACAGTAAATAACAATCATTTGTCACCAACAAGCGCCTAGACCGCCCCCCCCCCCCTTTTTTTTTTTTTTTTGGTAGGAGTAAATACAACAAAGGAAACCTTTAGAGCTCCAACTAATAAGTCTACCTCATATCTCACACAATTCATTCACATGTAAATAACAATTATTATAACCTTGTAATCTACTTAACCCAGAAAAAAAATGGCTCTAAACTATGCAAGATTTTACCACAGTTCTCTTGAGTTTAAACACCCCCTAAGTTGATCATATAGCAAAGTTTTCAAGATGTGCAGCTTACTGTGTCACCAAGAAATATATCTTTGCATGAATGTGTTACAGAAATTATTCAGCAAGATTTGCACACTTCCAAAAACCAAACACTCTGCCCAATTAGGGGCTTATATCCATTTAGACAGTCATCGTGTCCCCTGAAATTAGCACATTTTTGCAAGTAGGACTTTATTTCACTTATGAAACTTTATATACTAGGCTCAAGAAGCTCAGGAAGCTTATGATCACTTGCAAGTACCTTAGATCATCATAATGTGTGCTCCTCTGTGCAATGCATTTCCCTTAAGCCTCACATCAAGAATCACACAGGAATAGGTTAAAATGCATACCTGCTTTGTATTATGTCAGAAGGGTGAACAAAGTAGTGTAGATCTCCGATAAAAGCTTCTCCTTTCCTACTTGGCAGGAGGGAGATGGTTTCTGTGGCTGTAACTGTATCTGGCCCATCACAAATGGTTACTCTGGAAGCGTTCATCGGTCACTCCACCGGGTCCTAGAGCTCCACTGCTACCAGCGCGTTTCAGGCCAGCAAGGCTGTTTGCCTATATTCCGTACTTGAGAAATTGCCCCACCCTCTTAGTCACCGGATATACCGGTCCAGAATGTATGGTACAAAGGGAGTAAAGGATTATTTACTGGTGGTCACCAGTAAATTTGGTACAGTTTGGTTATGTGGCCTTTGATACCCAGATATGCAGCTAGGGTTCCGTCTCGGCCGATTGCTGTCTGTGTACCTTCTGGCTGATGATAGTGTTTTCAGCCGTCACTGAACAGCCCGATTATGTTGCTGCCCAGACCACTCCGTTCTCCCACCGGGACCTTACAATCTGCTACTTCCAGTGAGGCTCCGGCCTCTAAGGCTTCTCCCCGTATTCTGAAATTTGGGGAATGTCTCCGTAGTTCGCTATGTGTGCCGGCCCAGACTGCTTATGATGGGGTTAGCGGGGAGTTCCTTCCTGATGCTCTTTTACTATCCTTGCTTAGTCTGTCGTGGGGTCACTCATGCCCCCACGTGCACACAGCGTTCTGGCTCGGTCGTTTGCTGTTGTTTTGTCTACCTTTTTAGCTGCCAGCATAAGTTGTGTTGGCACCCCTCGTACCACATACGTGTGAAGCTTGTTGCGCCTCAATGTCCACATCAGGGTATGGTTGCAGCTTACATTAGTGCCATCCTGCTGCACTATGATCTCCAACGGGCAGATGTTGGCATGATAGGCCCGGGCCAGGGACCTTCGCTCTCCTGTGTGAAGACCGGAGTTGCAGCTGCTCCCCAAATGGCTACGAAGCGCTGCTTGCAAGCTGCTCTAGCCGTGAGCATAAACATCCGACGGCCGCCAGAAAAGTACAGCTCCAAGAATATGCTTGCGGTGTGGAAAACACTAGGAGCATAGCTCTGTCTCCCTAGAGTGATGCACAAACCGTCCGCTCATGTCTTTGCCCCTTCCGGTCTCTGATTTATTATCTATTGACTTGCATTTAGTACTGTTGTGCTAAATCTTAACCCTTTGATGACAGGGTCATAATGTCTACATGAGATTAACGTTCCGATGTAGACAAATTGAAATCGCGGGATCGCAAGATTTCAATTATGGGATCGGGTCTGGAGGGCGTCCCTATGATGCTAGGAATGCCCTCCAGGCTGCGATCAAATCCAGGAAGCGCAGTTGGCTTCAGGACATCCAACGGCTATGATGTATTTCGTCCTAACGGCGCTAAAGCCCAGCACTGTTTGGACGGAATATAACGGCGGTAAAAGGTTAAATAACTCCTCAGGCGTCAACACATTATCTATATGGGCCACATGAACTAGCAGTCTCCTGTTGTGAAAAGCAAATGCAAAAGCATGTGATTAAGAGGCTGTCTATAGAGCCTTTGAAATAGGCAGACATTTGGAGGTTTAAATGTTATAAAGTGTATTAATTTAAAAATGTTGGTTGTGCAAAGCTGGGGAATGGGTAGTAAAGGCATTGTCTAGTTTTAAACAATAACAATTTTAGTGTAGACTGTCCCTTTAACCATTGGGTAGAAGTGGTGGAGCATTTCCAGTATGAAGATTTTTATGATATTTATTGCCAGCTACTGTACAATTCCCAGTAGCACAACTGTATGATAAGATAGTGAGCTACAATTTTCTTTGTACACAGTTAGATCAAAGCTGTTTCAGGACAGTTAATTGCAAGGTCATTAAATCCCTTGAGTCACCTTCATGGCTTTCTAATCAAATGGAAGCCTTCAGCTAAACATTACAGGGATATGTGCATAAACCTTGGTTAATCTGCTTGTATGACAATGGCTATTAGCCCCCCCCCCTTCTTTCAGTTAATCAGTGCAGTGTAATAAGTCTTATGACTTGGCATGGCTCGATGTTTGTTTTATGCTTAGACTTCAGCTTTAATTGATATAGCTAGCAGTGTGTTAGTTATATATTCTCTAATAGTATTTTTATTGCAAAAGCAGTTTGAGGTACGTTTTCAGCTGTTAAAGTGACATTACACATTAAAGGGACAGTAAAGTCATAATTAGACATTCATGATTTAGACAGCAACTTTCCTATTTACTTCTATTTAATTTGCTTCCTTCTCTTGTTATCCTTTGCTGAAAGTTTATCTAGGTAAGATCAGGAGCAGCAAAGAACCTAGGTTCTAGCTGCTTATTGGTGGCTGCATATATATACCAATTGTCATTGGCTCACGCATGTGTTCATTAGAAACCAGTAGTGCATTTCTGCACCTTCAACCAATGATACCAAGAGAATGAAACAATTTAATAAATACTGTTATTTAAAAAAATAATAATAATGTTATAAGAAATACCAATTAATGATTAAAATAATTAGGGATGCACCGAAATTTCGGCCGCAGAAAGTTTCGGCCGATAATGGCATTTTTGGCTATTTCGGTTTTCGGTTATTTTGCCTGTTATTTTCGGTAAAATTGTGTAGCATGTTTCAAATTTGATGCTAGCCTAGAGCTGCTGTTTAAGTTTATTACGTGACTTACTGTTCTGCATATAATGAGTTTTCTAGGACTATACTTTATTTGGATAATTGGTAAAGAAAAAAAAAAAAACTTAAATATGATTCTGTTACATAGAACTAAATGAAGAATAATACAGTATATTAATATTTATAATTGTTTTAAGTAGGGATGCACCAAAATTTTGGTAGCCGAAAATGGCATTTTTTGCCTGTTTTTTTTTTTCTTGATAAAATTATTGTGTAGCATATTATTGTTTTAAGATATTTTTGTCCAATTTCAGTGTGTTACTTTCAATAAAAGTGTGGGCTTTTTTTTTATTGACTCTATGCAAAAAAAATAAATAAAAAAAAATATTTGAAAATAATTTGAAAAAATAAATTTTCGGTATCAGTTTCGGTTTTCGGCCAAGTTCATCCCGGATTTTCGGTTTCGGTCCAGAATTTCTATTTCGGTGCATCACTAAATATTATGAAGAAATAATTGAAAATAAGTAAACAAAAGAACCTACCTCTCACTAACAGTTTCCAAACATGTCTGATATTCAGGTTCATGCAACAAGTGCATACAATTACAACCAATAGGGATCCAGTTTATATCTCATAAATGGACCCGCCTATTCAGACATAGAAACAATCTCATACTCTGACATCACACCCATTACCCACTGTATATTGCATTAAAGAATGTTCATGATGGTTTGTCTCAGTCTTCCTTTGAAAGTTCTAGGAACTGCTTTGCCTGTCATTACTATGGACTTATTCCTAAAGATCTGTGGCACAGTTTGACAAGTTTATATGGTGCGGTGTGGCTAGAATGCCTATGAATATTTTTTTTTTTTTTGAAGTGGGCAGCAAGAAGGGGTATTGTAAAAGTAATATAAACAAATACCATTCTTGTTTTAGTGCATCTACAAATACACTTGATAAATGAGGGTATAAATAAAACATTATAGATTCAGGATCAGATTTCAATATATGTAAAATTTACAATTTCCAACTTAATATGAGGAGAGACCACGGCTTCATTCCTTGTGGGAATACAGAACCTGGCCACCAGGAGGAGGCAAAGACACCCCAGCCAAAGGCTTAAATACCTCCCCCACTTCCCTCATCCCCCAATCATTCTTTGTCTTTCGTCACAGGAGGATGGCAGAGAACTGTCAGAAGATTCGGAGTAGTCTCTTATGGAGGTTAGTACTCTACGGTATGGGTCTGGAGTTTTAAGTAGTCTTGTCAGCTTCTCAGTGAGAGCATTGACAAATGTAAGGGTCTAGAGATGCAGGTAGAGTCTTTCTGCGAAACCATCCAGACTCGTATTAACTGCTCCTAAGCAATAAGTGTTGATGAGTTTCACTGCCTGTTTCCTTCACTCAAGTCCATGTCAGGTGCGATGCTACAAGACTATCAGACTTAAGAGGCTGTGTGTCTGTTTCACGGCAGAGATTCGGTAAGATAGTTTTGTTTTATCTCATATGATAACGTAAGAAGACAGGATCACAGTGTGACTCCTTTATCTGTATGGAATCAAGGGTTAATATCTCCAGAAGGTGGTTATTAACAGAGGGGATTTATACATAACTTGCTTTATTATGTGTTATGCTGAGATATGTGTGAGATGAGGCTCAGGCAGATGTGGACCATTTTAGGTTTTACTTTAGTTTTTGAGATGATTGCGCGGCCTGTAATTTTTGGCGCGTTTCTCTCCTGGAGCAGGGGCGGTCCTGCATGGCACTCCATGTGACCGGGTGTGGTCTCATTGACTTTTTCCTGACCATGCGTTTTACAGGTGAAGAAGCGGTTTCTCTATGGGGCCTGGGTCATAGGAGGTGGTAAGTGCCCTGACCATTGGGGGTATAAAGGTGCCATTTATTTTGTTCTATTGTCCATCTTAAAAGTGCAAGCTATGGAGGACTCTGATGTGTTAGAGGGTACTCCCTCTTTTCCTAAATCTAATACCTGTTTTTATTGTGAGGAGGCTACGGTATACCCGCCTGCTCAGTTATGTTCCACATGCCTGAATAAGGTAATTTATATCTTAAAAGACAATGATGTTTAGTACCACTGAGCCGTCCACCTCTGAGGGGTCTCCGTCCCGTGAGGTGCGTTCCCTGCAATCATCTCCTACTACACATGCAGCTTCCCATTGCACTGCTAATCCTCCTTCGGGAGGGGCCCTCTTACCGACAGACCTTTCTGAACAGTTGCAAACGCTAAGCGCAAGCGAAAGGTCAAATATTGCTATCCCACCCAGGGGTCATCTACCAATTTTTTGGATTTATCTGATACTAGATTATCCACTGATGAAGACGCCTCTAGAGACTCTTTCAGGGTCTCTATCCTTAAACGACTAACTTTTTATTTACCTGTTTTACTTATTTGTATCACTTGTTTTAATTTATGCTCTTGACAAAGACGTATAATACGTTGAAACGCGTTGAGCAAATAAAACCTTTTTTACCTTACTTGAAATACTGTCAAGATCTTACTTTGCTGTGCCGGGCCGGAATCTTCTTATATATGGATTAAGTTACTACATCTTTTATTGTACATTGGATATCTTTGTCACTTGGGTTTCCATTCATTTATAGTCCTATATTTGGATACCCTGGGCATTCAACACTAGGATCCTGTGGACTCTTGTCATCCAACGTTACACCCTATTCCAGCTGAACAGATACATCTTATGGAGTGTGTATACTGCACCCATATTTATTGGCTTTTATATATGCCTCAAGCCTTTTTCTCTTCATTTACTAGAGAAAATCACCTAATAGACCTGCACCATCTATCACCACTACCTATCTATATACAGTCACAAAGGAGAGACTGCAAGAAGGCTGCGGTCTGATCTAAAGGAGAGTATCAGTTCTTAGTTCATGCATTACAGAATATTGTGTTTTTTCTAATATTGTGTTCCATCTAGCACCTCTGTATATTGCTTGTACCAAGCATAATTTATGTTGTTATAACATCATTCATAAATGTTACTTAAGCTATCCAAAGCACATATTAATTGCAGAAATTTAACGTAAATTGAATTAATGATGATTTGTACAATAAGCAATTTTAGCTTGATATCGGCTTAAAGGGGCAGTAAAGTCAAAACTAAACTTTCATGATTTGAATAGAGCATGCAATTTTAAAGGGACATTGTACACTAGATTTTTCTTTGCATAAATGTTTTGTAGATGATCCATTTATACAGCCCGCCTGGTAGTGTTTTTATAAAAATTTTTAGTTTTGCGTATTTTTCAAGAACATTGTGCTGATTTTCAGACTCCTAACCTAGCCCCGCAGTGCCAGATGTATACGGACGTTTACAGTCTACTGCAGGCTCCTGTTTAGGTTATCTAACTTTTCATATGCAGGGAAGTGGGGAGTGTCTGCTCTTTTTGTTTACCCAGACCCTTTTAGTGGGTGTCCCTGACTACCTCAGCAACAGTGCTAAACTGGGAGCTTCTAAGTAGGTTTTTAAAAGGGTTTATACTGGATTTTTATATCAGTATCTTTGCATATTATTCTTTATAGTAGTGTCTATTACATGCAGTTAAATGAAAATTGGTGTATACTGCCCCTTTAAACAACTTTACAGTTTACTTCTGTTATCAAAATTGCTTCGTTCTCTTGGTATGTTTTATTGAAGAGTAAAAGTAAGTTGGCTCATAAGAGCTCAGGAGTGAGCACATGTCTTTAGTACTCTATAGCAGCAGTGTTTTGCAGTATTATATAACAAAGCTACAAATATTTTACATGATCAACTTATTTTACTGAGCATTATATTATAATGTAAGTGTCTCTCCTTTAATATAAATATTAGTGAACTCTTCTTGAGACACACAGTTCCCAGGGGGCAGACTGCTTTTAAAACAATAAATTTAAAGAGAAAAGCGCTCAACCTGAGAATGAACAATAGCATAATAGCTTGTTCTATGGCTAGTTACCACCCAAGAAGCAGCCTCTTTTTGCTCAACATGTGCCTTTCACAGAGAAGAACTTTCCTGAAGCATATCATTCTGATCCTGACTTCACAGTACAGTCCAGCCCCGAAATACCAGGCAATCCCTCTCTGAACAAGAGAAACACCAAAACCCCAGACGTATGTTTCGACCTATTGTGGGCCTCGTCAGTGAGGTGCAGCCATATCCCTCTAGGCACACTGAGCAACGGGTCCACGTCTGGCTTCCCGCATCATACTGGTAAGTCAGGATCAGACTGATATGCTTCAGGAAAGTTCTTCTCTGTGAAAGGCACATGTTGAGCAAAAAGAGGCTGCTTCTTGGGTGGTAACTAGCCATAGAACAAGCTATTATGCTATTGTTCGTTTCCAGGTTGAGCACTTCTCTTTTTTTATTTATGCTTTTAAAACAATCTCTGAGATGCCTTGTAATACTGACAAATTAACCTTATAGAATTTCACCACTAGAGAGCTTTAGAGAATTGGGCCCATAGTTTGGATTACGCACAGGAGTGAGGTGCTGAGATGGTCTGGCAATGCTTTGTAACTCCTGTGTGGACCATGTATTTAAAGGGATACTCAAGTAAAAATAAACTTATGATACAGACAGAGAATGCAGTTTTAAGAAACTTTCCAATTTACTTCCATTATCAAATTTTGCAGTGTCTCTTTTTTTCTTTCATGTAATTAGCAAGAGTCCATGAGCTAGTGACGTATGGGATATACATTCCTACCAGGAGGGGCAAAGTTTCCCAAACCTCAAAATGCCTATAAATACACCCCTCACCACACCCACAAATCAGTTTTACAAACTTTGCCTCCCATGGAGGTGGTGAAGTAAGTTTGTGCTAGATTCTTCGTTGATATGCGCTTCGCAGCAGGCTGGAGCCCGGTTTTCCTCTCAGTGTGCAGTGAATGTCAGAGGGATGTGAAGATAGTATTGCCTATTTGAATTCAATGATCTCCTTCTATGGGGTCTATTTCATAGGTTCTCTGTTATCGGTCGTAGAGATTCATCTCTTACCTCCCTTTTCAGATCGACGATATACTCTTATATATACCATTACCTCTACTGATTCTCGTTTCAGTACTGGTTTGGCTTTCTACTACATGTAGATGAGTGTCCTGGGGTAAGTAAGTCTTATTTTTGTGACACTCTAAGCTATGGTTGGGCACTTTATATAAAAGTTCTAAATATATGTGTTTGAACATTTATTTGCCTTGATTCAGGATGTTCAACATTCCTTATTTCAGACAGTCAGTTTCATTAGTTGGGATAATGCATTTGAATAATCAATTTTTCTTACCTTAAAATTTGACTTTTTTTCCTGTGGGCTGTTAGGCTCGCGGGGGCTGAAAATTAATTCTTCATTTTCATATTATTGCGTCATTCTTGGCGCTGACTTTTTTGGCGCAAAAAATTTTCTTTGTCATTTCCGGCGTCATGTCATTTTTTTTACGTTTTTGCGCCGGATGTGGCGTCATTTTTGGCGCTTAAAGCATTTAGGCGCCAAATAATGTGGGCGTCTTTTTTTGGCGCTAAAAAATATGGGCGCCATTATTGTCTCCACATTATTTAAGTCTCATTGTTTATTTGCTTCTGGTTGCTAGAAGCTTGTTCATTGGCATTTTTCCCATTCCTGAAACTGTCATTTAAGGAATTTGATCAATTTTGCTTTATATGTTGTTTTTTCTATTACATATTGCAAGATGTCTCAGATTGACCCTGATTCAGAAGATACTTCTGGAAAATTGCTGACTGATGCTGGATCTACCAAAGTTAAGTGTATTTGTGGTAACTGTTCCTCCGGCTGTTGTTTGTAATGAATGTCATGACAAACTTGTTAATGCAGATAAGATTTCCTTTAGTAATGTTCCATTACCTGTTGCTGTTCCATCAACATCTAATATTCAGGGTGTTCCTGTTAACATAAGAGATTTTGTTTCTAAATCTATTAAGAAGGCTATGTCTGTTATTCCTCCTAGTAAATGTAAAAGGTCTTTTAAAACTTCTCATTTCTCAGATGAATTTTTAAATGAACATCATCATTCTGATTCTGATAATGGTTCTTCTGGTTCAGAGGATTCTGTCTCAGAGGTTGATACTGATAAATCTTCATATTTATTTAAAATGGAATTTATTCGTTCTTTACTTAAAGAAGTCTTAATTGCATTAGAAATAGAGGAATCTGGTCCTCTCGATACTAAATCTAAACGTTTGAATACAGTTTTTAAACCTCCTGTAGTTATTCCAGAGGTTTTTCCCGTTCCTGATGCTATTTCTGAAGTAATTTCCAGGGAATGGAATAATTTGGGTAATTCATTTACTCCTTCTAAACAGTTTAAGCAATTATATCCTGTGCCATCTGACAGATTAGAGTTTTGGGATAAAATCCCTAAGGTTGATGGGGCTATCTCCACTCTTGCTAAACGTACTACTATTCCTACGGCAGATAGTACTTCCTTTAGATAGGAAAATTGAATCCTTTTTAAGAAAAGCTTACTTATGTTCAGGTAATCTTCTTAGACCTGCTATATCTTTGGCGGATGTTGCTGCAGCTTCAACTTTCTGGTTGGAAGCTTTAGCACAACAAGTAACAGATCATAATACTCATAGCATTGTTAATCTTCTTCAACATGCTAATAACTTTATTTGTGATGCCATCTTTGATATCATTAGGGTTGATGTCAGGTATATGTCTTTAGCTATTTTAGCTAGAAGAGCTTTATGGCTTAAAACTTGGAATGCTGATATGTCTTCTAAGTCAACTTTGCTTTCCCTTTCTTTCCAAGGTAATAAATTGTTTGGTTCACAGTTGGATTCTATTATTTCAACTGTTACTGGGGGGAAAGGAACTTTTTTTACCACAGGATAAAAAATCTAAAGGTAAATTTAGGTCTGCTAATCGTTTTCGTTCCTTTCGTCACAATAAGGAACAAAAACCTGATCCTTCCCCTACAGGAGCAGTGTCAGTTTGGAAACCATCTCCAGTCTGGAATAAATCCAAGCCTTTTAGAAAGCCAAAGCCAGCTCCCAAGTCCACGTGAAGGTGCGGCCCTCATTCCAGCCCAGCTGGTAGGGGGCAGATTACATTTTTTCAAAGAAATTTGGATCAATTCGATTCACAATCTTTGGATTCAGAATATTGTTTCACAAGGGTACAGAATAGGCTTCAAGATAAGGCCTCCTGCAAGAAGATTTTTTCTTTCCCTTGTCCCAATAAATCCAGTGAAGGCTCAAGCATTTCTGAAATGTGTTTCAGATCTAGAGTTGGCTGGAGTAATTGTGCCAGTTCCAGTTTTGGAACAGGGACTGGGGTTTTACTCAAATCTCTTCATTGTACCAAAGAAGGAGAATTCCTTCAGACCAGTTCTGGATTTAAAAATATTGAATCGTTATGTAAGGATACCTACATTCAAAATGGTAACTATAAGGACTATTCTGCCTTTTGTTCAGCAAGGGCATTATATGTCCACAATAGATTTACAAGATGCATATCTGCATATTCCGATTCATCCAGATCACTATCAGTTTCTGAGATTCTCTTTTCTAGACAAGCATTACCAGTTTGTGGCTCTGCCGTTTGGCCTAGCAACAGCTCCAAGGATTTTTACAAAGGTTCTCGGTGCCCTTCTATCTGTAATCAGAGAACAGGGTATTGTGGTATTTCCTTATTTGGACGATATCTTGGTACTTACTCAGTCTTCACATTTAGCAGAATCTCATACGAATCGACTTGTATCGTTTCTTCGAGAACATGGTTGGAGGATCAATTTACCAAAGAGTTTCGTTGATTCCTCAGACAAGGGTAACCTTTTTAGGTTTCCAGATAGATTCAGTGTCAATAACTCTGTCGCTGACGGACAAGAGACGTCTAAAATTGGTTTCAGCTTGTCGAATCCTTCAGTCTCAATCATTTCCTTCGGTAGCCTTATGCATGGAAATTCTAGGTCTTATGACTGCTGCATCGGACTCGATCCCCTTTGCTCGTTTTCACAAGCAACCTCTTCAGCTCTGTATGCTGAACCAGTGGTGCAGGGATTATACAAAGATATCACAATTAATATCTTTAAAACCGATTGTACGACACTCTCTGACATGGTGGACAGACCACCATCGTTTAGTTCAGGGGGCTTCTTTTGTTCTTCGACCTGGACTGTGATCTCAACAGATGCAAGTCTGACAGGTTGGGGAGCTGTATGGGGGTCTCTGACAGCACAAGGGGTTTGGGAATCTCAGGAGGCGAGATTACCAATCAACATTTTGGAACTCCGTGCGATTTTCAGAGCTCTTCAGTCGTGGCCTCTTCTAAAGAGAGAGTCGTTCATTTGTTTTCAGACAGACAATGTCACAACCGTGGCATATGTCAATCATCAAGGAGGGACTCACAGTCTGGCTATGAAAGAAGTATCTTGAATACTTGTATGGGCGGAATCCAGCTCCTGTCTAATTTTTGCGGTTCATATCCCAGGTATAGACAATTGGGAAGCGGATTATCTCAGTCGCCAAACATTACATCCGGGCGAATGGTCTCTTCACCCAGAGGTATTTCTTCAGATTGTTCAAATGTGGGGACTTCCAGAAATAGATCTGATGGCTTCTCATCTAAACAAGAAGCTTCCCAGGTATCTGTCCAGATCCAGGGATCCTCAGGCGGAAGCAGTGGATGCATTGTCACTTCCTTGGAAGTATCATCCTGCCTATATCTTTCCGCCTCTAGTTCTTCTTCCAAGAGTGATTTCCAAGATTCTAAAGGAGCATTCGTTAGTTCTGCTGGTGGCTCCAGCATGGCCTCACAGGTTTTGGTATGCGGATCTTGTCCGGATGGCTACTTGCCAACCGTGGACTCTTCCGTTAAGACCAGACCTTCTATCGCAAGGTCCTTTTTTCCATCAGGATCTCAAATCCTTAAATTTGAAGGTATGGAGATTGAACACTTGATTCTCAGTCATAGAGGTTTCTCTGACTCCGTAATTAATACTGTGTTACAGGCTCGTAAATCTGTTTCTAGGAAGATATATTATCGAGTCTGGAAGACTTACATTTCTTGGTGTAATCATCATTTTTCTTGGCATTCTTTTAGAATCCCTAGAATTTTACAGTTTCTTCAGGATGGTTTGGATAAAGGTTTGTCTGCAAGTTCCTTGAAAGGACAAATCTCTGCTCTTTCTGTTCTTTTTCACAGAAAGATTGCTAATCTTCCTGATATTCATTGTTTTGTACAAGCTTTGGTTCGTATAAAACCTATCATTAAGTCAATTTCTCCTCCTTGGAGTTTGAATTTGGTTCTGGGGGCTCTTCAAGCTCCTCCGTTTGAACCTATGCATTCGCTGGATATTAAATTACTTTCTTGGAAAGTTTTGTTTCTTTTGGCCATCTCTTCTGCTAGAAGAGTTTCTGAATTATCTGCTCTTTCTTGTGAGTCTCCTTTCCTTTTCTGATTTTTCATCAGGATAAGGCGGGGTTGCGAACTTCATTTAAATTTTTACCTAAGGTTGTGAATTCTAACAACATTAGTAGAGAAATTGTGGTTCCTTCTTTGTGTCCTAATCCTAAGAACTCTAAGGAAAGATCGTTGCATTCTTTGGATGTAGTTAGAGCTTTGAAATATTATGTTGAAGCTACTAAAGATTTCCGAAAGACTTCTAGTCTATTTGTTATCTTTTCTGGTTCTAGGAAAGGTCAGAAGGCTTCTGCCATTTCTTTGGCATCTTGGTTAAAGTCTTTGATTCATCATGCTTATGTCGAGTCGGGTAGAACTCCGCCTCAAAGGATTACAGCTCATTCGACTAGGTCAGTCTCTACTTCCTGGGCATTTAGGAATGAAGCTTCGGTTGATCAGATTTCAAAGCAGCAACTTGGTCTTCTTTGCATACTTTTACTAAATTCTACCATTTTGATGTGTTTTCTTCTTCTGAAGCAGTCTTTGGTAGAAAAGTACTTCAGGCAGCTGTTTCAGTTTGATTCTTCTGCTTATAATTTCAGTTTTTTTCATTATAAGATTTAAACTTTGTTTTGGGGTGTGGATTATTTTTCAGCGTAATTGGCTGTCTTTATTTTATCCCTCCCTCTCTAGTGACTCTTGCGTGGAAGATCCACATCTTGGGTATTCATTATCCCATACGTCACTAGCTCACAATTACACAATTACATGAAAGAAAACATAATTTATGTAAGAACTTACCTGATAAATTCATTTCTTTCATATTAGCAAGAGTCCATGAGGCCCACCCTTTTTGAGGTGGTTATAATTTTTTTTGTATAAAGCACAATTATTCCAATTCCTTATTTTTTATGCTTTCGCACTTTTTTCTTATCACCCCACTTCTTGGCTATTCGTTAAACTGATTTGTGGGTGTGGTGAGGGGTGTATTTATAGGCATTTTGAGGTTTGGGAAACTTTGCCCCTCCTGGTAGGAATGTATATCCCATACGTCACTTGCTCATGGACTCTTGCTAATATGAAAGAAATGAATTTATCAGGTAAGTTCTTACATAAATTATGTTTTTTATACAGGTACACACTTTCTGGGGAACATGATCCTACTTGGCATGTACACAAGCTCTCACAGGATGTATCTATACAAGTCTGTGATTGGCTGATGTCTATCACATGATACAAGGGGCTGCAAAATGGGAGTAAAAATAAATTTGTCAGAAAAAAAATCTACTGCTTATTTGAAATTCAGAGAAGGTGTAAAATCATTGTCTTTTTATTATGCACTTTTTAATTATGCCATTCTACTGTATTGAGTGGTCCTTTAACATCCTTTGTGGTTGTTAAGCAGTTAAATGCAGCTATTTCTGCAAAAATCAAATGCCCTATCACATCTATCACATTTATGTATTTTATAATTGCATTGTTAAAAAAAATAATTATGTGAATAGATGGTCATATTATAATACAATTTTTAATGTTGTCTAGTTCTATGTGAAGCTTTTTCCGCTTTATTTTCTAATTTCTTTGGATGTTTCTATTTATGTCCCTCATGTCTCTGGAGAGTTTGCAGTCCCTGGCTGGGTACACACCATGTAGTTAATCTACCCCTCGGAACAATACAACAGTGCAAAAGACCGTAACCAGTTTTCCACTGCAATTGTAACCCCACCTAATATTCCTTGTAGTGTTTCCTCTTGGCTTTACACTTGATGGTGGAAGCTATTAATTGCTTTATCAACTACATGTTCTGTTCCACATAAACATAAAACTTTGATATTTTGTGTCTTACCTTGTAGGTCTGTATCCTATGCAAAATGTCAGTGGGGTTGTTAAAACCTATGTAAGTTGTGTTTTGTAGCATATGGATCTACGTGTTTATATGTACAGCTGCAATAAGTTGAGGACCTGACTTTGAAATATGTTTGATGCTCATCCATTATTAATGAATTCTGTTGATTGTTTTCTAATTTCAAAGCAAGAATGTTGCTAGGTAAGCCTAATGTATGCACGGAATGTGCTCACTGAACACTGCTCTGCTATAGTATGGATTAGGAGTCGGGGTTTCTAAATTGGTTTGCAACCTGATTTTATATTTTGCATATATGAATGACCAATGACTATCTAATTGCTGAAAAGATTGTCAAATATGCACAGTTACAATTCATGAGAAATATTTTTATAGTTCTTGTGATTATATTTTTCCTTGCTGAGCATACAAGGATCACAATGAAATATTGTAGTAATTACATGAAAATGTTTTACACAGTATATTTTGATTTTATGTCTTACTTTTGTAATTTATAACCTGTAATGACTTTTAATATTTTATGATGAGCCAGAACAAAGCAGTATATAAAATGAGTTTTCAGGCTCCAAGTTAATCCCTCACGGTAAACAGATATTCTATTTATGGATGTCCCAACACAGTAGAGAAAAAAGCTGTGGGAGATTGATTTTGACAGTTCATGGAAGAGGGATTTGTGGTAGTTTTAAGCAACTTTTTAATTTACTCCTATTAATTTTTCTTCATCCTCTTGCTATCTTTATTTCAAAAGGCAGGACTGTAAACTTAGGAGCCTGTCCGTTTCTGGTTCAGCACCTGGGTAGTTCATGCTGATCATTTAGCCACTAATCAGCAAGCGCTTCCCAGGTGCTGAACCAAAAATTGGTCTACTCCTAAGCCTTGCATTCCTGCTTTTCAAGAGACCGAAGAACAATTGATAATAAGAGTAAATTAGAAAGTCGCTTTCTCTATATGAATCGTGAAAGAAAAAAAAAATGGGTTTCATATCCCTTTAATGTCATTTGGTCCTCCCTCCTAGTCGGACAGTCTTCTCACATTTGCACATTCTATTTCAGACACCCCTGGTTCAGACACAGCTTATTTGCACATCAGGGCCCATATATAATGTAACTAGGTCACAGGTATCATTGTCAGGCACATTCAGTGATAAATACAGTGATACCAACCTGTCCAGATCAGTACCTAGCAATACATTCTTTGTAGCTATATTGTGATACCCACACATTTCTTAAACCTTTCCCTGCTCCTTAATCAAGACGTGCCATAGACACTGCCGGTTGTACCCCCCAAATGTCCTTAAAGCTCAACAGCTCTGGATGCACAAGAGTCACATCTGCCCCTTGTCCCTGAGTCCCAGTGTTACCTTGCTCCCCACAGTGACCGTTTGTAGATTTCCATTGTTGTTGTTTTCCTCTGACCTGGTGACAGACACCACAGAAGCAGGTATTTCTAAAGGAATACACCCTCCAGCTGATTGGCCAATTTTATTTTTTTTCTCCTCTGGACAAGTGGAACTCATATGCCCAAGCTTGTGACACACAAAACACCTGCATTTATCTCCCTGCCCAGAAGTGGCACTAGCTCCCCTCTCCCTAAGGAAGCTGAAGCAAAAGATGGTACAGCATGCTTGGTGATGGGGGTTTGTGAAGCAGCACTTTTCCAGCTTGATGCCCTCTTAGCAAAGTCTCTACTGTTACGCACTGGAAATCTCCTAGCACCCACTCCTGCACTTCTGCTAGGCACAGCTGCCTGAACTTTTCCTTGGCCATCAGATCCTTCAGTTCGAGTTTCCTTGGGCTTCTGCTGTATGCCCCAGTAGTACAAAATGAAATAGGAAAGAAAAAACAAAACTAGGCGGGGAATCTGTTGCAATGTGTGACTTAATAATACATTGCATTTTGGCCTATGGAATTTGTGAAAGTCACAATTTCTTTTAGTACTTGGATTTCCACACTAGAAAATCCACGCAAAAAAACTAAAATCTAATAAAATAAAAAAATATCAGCACCCCTAGCCACCAGTTTGTGACGTACATGGGTTTAACCCACCCTACAACAGTCACCAGTTTGTCACAGAAATGGTTAACCAACACCTTTCCACCCTAACCAGTTTGTCACAGCCTATATACAAGGCAAGTGACTCAGTTCAATGGGTGCAAGGGTTAACTAACACTCGTCTGTACAGACCCAGAAAAATGCCACCCACACTAAACTATTTCTATTGCCACTACATAGGAAATCCTAATGAAAAACTAACATTAAAAATCACAAAATGCAATTTGGCACCAATCAATCTAAAAAACTAGCCTCTTTGGTAACGTGGTATAGATATTAGCCAAAAACAAAATGATGGAGTATCGTTTGTTCGCAAAAAGGTTCTCAGTGTATTTGTATAAAAAAAGGAATGAACTAATACACAGAAAAGCAAACCATTTTAAAATAAAAGGAGAAAAGATAACAGAATATAATACTGTACTAGCTTAGATCTCTGTCTAAAGGTAGCTTCATAATAAAAATGGTCCGCAGCCTCCCATGTTGAATGATATTTTACTGAATTCACCATTAAAAATACATTTTTTTTCTGTGCTCAGGTTTCTGACCAGGCCCCTTCTAGGGTGGGGGTGGGCAAGGAAGGTATGGCAAATTTGTGGCAAACCCTGTCTGAAGCTATAGGGTACCTTTTTATAATTTTAGCTTTGTAAACACAGTACATATACTTATAAGAAATCCCATTGTGACATAATGAATATTATTTTGATACCAAACATAACATGTATGCATATTTAGTCATCCAGTAACATAAACCTGATTAACCCCTTAATGACCACAATGTACCCTGTATGTCACTGGTCGTTAAGGGGTTTTTCAGGACATAATAGCACAAGTCTAGCAAGAAGATGCTATTAATGCCCTCCCTCCAGCAGGCTTTGTGGAATAGAGCAGTCTCAACGCTGGTGGCAAGACCGCGCTATAAAACAATCAAGTCCTAAAAAAAGGCCAGCGACATACAGGGTACGTCGCTGGTCCTTAAGGGGTTAAAACATGTCTCTAGATATACTAAAGTTTCAACTCTAATTGACCTCTATCTTGATAGAGGGTACTGTCTTCTATCACTCTGTGTTGACATGTTGGGCCCTAAAGATCACTGTAGTGAGAAGACCGAATTATCCCACTGTATCTTGTTGAACCAGGTGCGGGTTGTACAAATCAGTGGTCCCATAAGTTTGATTTTTTTTTTACAGTTATGACGTGTGTTAAAAATTTGTAAATAGCAAACATTGGAATACCCGGACATACAGAAAAAAAGAATTAACCAATGACATTCTAAAATATTAAGGTCTTCATGGCACCCTTGTTTAAAGGACTATTTGTAAGCATGAGTTAGGTCCACAGCCAATACAGCTCATTTACCGGAAGAAGCACTTGGTTAGCTGTGGGTGGATGTTATTGACTGTAACATTGTAACAAAGGTTTTTTTCTTTTGAGTTTTGACCTAGAGAAATGACTGTTTGGTTCTAGGGATATAATAAATTTGTCAGACAGGTTTCTTATTCTGTGAAAAGTGAATAGGGGCATTTTATACAGTGTTAATGAATTGGGCTGAGACTTGCTTATAGGAATTGTGAGCAAGTGATTATTTTTATGGTATTCACCTATTTAGAGGCCTGTTATCCTTGAAAGTGAGACTTTCCATAGTGGAATATTATTACCACCTTTTTTTGTTGTTGTTAGGGAGACATTGTACTAAGGAAGTGTCTGTAATGCAAGTCATATTAACAGTAACTTTGGTCACTCAGCAGTAAGATATTGACAGGGGCAGCTGAGGAGGGTTTATAAAGCATTTTAGCATTCTATCCATTGTGTGGTTTTAAAGAATAACACACTTCTAACCAGAAGGTATCAGTGATATAACATAACACAGCATCTGTTATGGTTCACTTATTAATCTGTATGTGAACTGTAAATCTAGCGTTATTGTGCATTAATCTAAAAAGTATTTACTTTAGAATGCAAATCGAAGACACCGCGCTTTAGGTTATATTTGTGTTCATTACAAGGTGATGTCATTTTAGGGACTTTATACCAAAACCAGTTCCTCAAACTTTTGTGCATAAAGCTGCTGGAATCAAGGCTCATTTCAGTGTATGTGTCTGAAGTATATCTATATATCTGCAAACAATGCATACCTACCACAAATAAGCATATGTGCAAACAGATCAGTTGAGCATGCATTTTATTTATTTTGCCTACTATTAAATACTTCTGTACAGTGAAACAAGCACATTTCATAGAGGCTGGAGGCCTTTATCTTAAAGATACAGTAGAAACCCTTTGGATTTTTATATGTTTAGTTATGCATAGTAAAATAATTTTGCACTTTTGCAGAATACTTTTATTATCTGTTTTGAACCCTTTCCATGTAATTTAGCTCTAAAAACCCTGCTACATGTATTTCCCTAATGGCTTTAACAGATAACTTCAAAACAGTGCACTTTATGCTAACATAAAGACTATGACTAGCTTTGTCTGCAGACTAAAGCCCTGATTGACTCCTCCAAATAGGGAAAGTAGTGGGTGGGGTTTAGCTACTGAAAAACAATTGCAGCAAAGAAGATATTTAAACAATGTTTAGACTTGGTCAATGTGATGTTCTGTACTAACATAAATATCTTGTAATTAGAATGTGGTTAGTATTACTTTAAATAGTGAAATTTAGCTGACTGTGATTAGTTAGGTCATATAAACCTATTTACATCTAATAATCTCATTGGCCACAGCAAACACCCATGTGTGCCTTTAAAATTGCATGCTCTGTTTGAAACATGTAAGTATTTTGGACTCATGTCCCTTTAAAGAACTTCTGTTATAAATGTTGCTTCAATCTGTTGTTATATCCTTTGAGGAAGCTACTGGGAGCTAGCTGGTGATCGATGGCTACACACATATGCCTCTTGTCATTAGCCCACCATATGTGTTCAGCTAGCTCTCAGTAGTGCATTGCTGCTCTGGAGCTGTGTGTTAATCCCTTTGCTGGTGGTAAACACACATAGTTTAATGCAAAATGTTCTATTACATTGCTGTTCTATGTTATCCATTACTAATATTGAGGTTATTAGATTATAATAAAAAATTGAGAAGATAAACCTTGTTTAATTTACTACTCAATGTAGATCTTTGCTTTTTTCAGGCTCATTTATTTAATAGCTAGAATATATGACAATAATTGTGCAATTTGTTTATAATGTATTGCAAAAGGCTTAAAATATTTTCAAAGGAGTATTCTGTTCAGCGCTAACAAAAGAGGGTAACAATATACATTTTTTCTTTAAGCAGTGTTGCTTGTGGTTATGAGAAGAAGTATTTTCTTTTTGGGAAAATTAGTTGAAGATTGGCACTGAAGTAAGAGGCATATATATAGGAGAGAAACTGAATAATATGGAATGCTATAGTAGCCAGTGTCCGACATCCTAAATAATGAACACTGGTCCTTTTTATAATGTGCTTATGCATTTGCCGATTCTTTGCTGCCATCTAATGGACAGTTTGAAGTTTGCAGTTGTGTATATTAAAGAGAGGCAATGCATTTTTATATATGTTTAGTAGTTATCAACAATTAATCAATGCATTGCCGAACGTCTGCATGCAAATTTATTTAAAACTGATTATTTGTTAGCAAAATTTGCACTGGCCATCAATACAAAAATAATTTTATCAGTTACTTTCATGTCAGAACTAAATATTTTATTTCTCCTGATTTATAATTGTAGAAATTTTGGTCAAGAAAAACATTGTCTTTAGCTCAGAATGTGTATGTTCACAATAAAACCACCATGGTGCAGCATGCACTAGGTAACTTGTTCATCAAAGGGACAGTAAAGTCAAAATTAAACTTACATGATTGATACACAGTATGCCATTTTAAACAACCCTCCATTTTATTTCTGTTATCTAATTTGCTTAGTTCTCTCTGTATCCGTTGTTGAAAAACATACCAATGCAGGGTTAGGAACTGAAATGCTCTACTGCATTGTTTCTCAACAGTGGTCCTCAAGTACCCCCAACAGGCCAGGTTTTCATTGTAGCTAAACCAGTGCACAGGTGAAATAATCAACTGATGGGTGAGATAACCATGGTGTTCCTGATCAGCTGATTACTCCACTTGTGCACTGGTTTAGCTATAATGAAAACCTGGCCTGTTGGGGGTACTTGGGGACCGTGGTTGAGAAATACTGCTCTACTGGATGCTAGCTGCCGATTGGTGGCTTTATATATATGCCTCAAGTTGTTATTGGCTCACCTGATGTGTTCAGCTAGCTCCTTGTAGGGTATTGCTGCTCTTTCAACAAAGAATACCAAGAGAATTAAAGGGACAGTCAAGTCCAAAAAAAACTTTCATGATTTTTAAATAGGGCATGCAATTTTAAACAACTTCCCAATTTGGTATTCTTAGTTGAAAGCTAAACCTAGGAGGTTCATATGCTAATTTCTTAGACCTTGAAGACTGCCTCTAATCTGAACACATTTTGACCACTAGAGGGCATTAGTTCACATGTTTCATATAGATAACATTGAGCTCATGCACGTAAAGTGACCTAGGAGTGAGCACTGATTGGCTAAACTGCATGTCTGTCAAAAGAACTGAAATAAGGGGGCAGTCAGCAGAGGCTTAGATACAAGATAATTACAGAGGTAAAATGTGTATTATTATAACTGTGTTGGTTATGCAAAACTGGGGAATGGGTAATAAAGGGATTAACTTTCTTTTTAAACAACAAAAATTCTGGTGTTGACTGTCCCTTTAAAGAAATTTGATAACAGAAGTAAACTGGAAAGTTGTTTAAAATGTTATGATCTATCTGAATCGTGATAGAAACTTGGATTCAATATCCCTGTTATACACCGTGAAATCATAATATAATTTGTTTAATTTTACACTTTCTTTTTTTTTTTTTTCTAGTAGTTTAACTGAACTGTGCAGTATTTTTTTTTAATTTTTTTTTATTCTTGAGAGAACTGGAAGTGCAGGCTCCAGACCTGACAATTTAATTTTTAGGGACTTTGGGCACACAAGTTGTTTGAACTGGTTTTGGTATAAAGCTGCTGGAATCGAAGCTCATTTCAGTGTGTGTGTCTGAAGACTATTTATATATCTACAAACAATGCATAACCTAACCACAAATAAGCATATGTGCAAACAGATCAGTGCAGCATGCATTTCTTATTTATTTTGCCTACTATTAAATACTTCTGTAGAGCAAAGCAAACATGTTTCATAGAGGCTGGAGGCCTTTATCTTAAAGATACAGTAGATACCCTTTTGATTTTTATATAATGTTTAGTTATGCATAGTAAAATAACTTTGCACTTTTGCAGTATACTTTCATTATCTGTTTTGCCCCCTTTTCATGTAATTTAGCTCTGAAAATGCTGACCCCTCTAATGATTGACCCCTCTAAATATGGAAAGTGGTTGGTGGGGTTTAGCTACTGAAAAACAATTTAATATCCCTGTTATACACAGTAAAATCATAATATAATTTGTTTAGTATTACACATTTTTTCTCTCTCACGTAATTTAACTGAACTGTGCAGTTTTTTGTTGTTGTTCCTGGAAGAACTGGAAGTGTAGGCTCCAGACCTGACAATTCTATATTTCACATAGCCATTGTTTGTATACTCTAGAGCACTCACTCACTCCCCTGCCCCTTCCATACTCCCTCTTCATATTCATTGCCCCTTCCATACTCATTTTCCCCCTTCATACTCCCCCCCTTCCATGCTCATACTCCCCCCTTCCATGCTGATACCCCCCCCTTCCATGCTGATACCCCCCCTTCCATGCTCATACTCCCCCCCTTCCATGCTCATACTCTCCCCCTTCCATGCTCATACTCTCCCCCTTCCATGCTCATACTCTCCCCCCTTCCATGCTCATACTCTCCCCCCCTTCCATGCTCATACCCCCCCTTCCATGCTCATACCCCCCTTCCATGCTCATACTCTCCCCCCTTCCATACTCCCCTCTTCCTTGCTCATACCCCCCTTCCTTGCTCATACCCCCCTTCTTTGCTCATACTCTTCCCCCTTCCTTGCTCATACTCTTCCCCCTTCCATGCTCATACTCTTTCCCCCTTCCATGCTCATACTCTTTCCCCCTTCCATGCTCATACTCTTTCCCCCTTCCATGCTCATACTCTTCCCCCTTCCATGCTCATACTCTCCCCCCTTCCATGCTCATACTCTCCCCCCCTTCCATACTCCCCCTTCCATACTCCCCCCCCCCTTCCATGCTCATACTCCCCCCCCCTTCCATGCTCATACTCCCCCCCCCTTCCATGCTCATACTCCCCCCCCCCCCTTCCATGCTCATACTTCCCCCCCCTTCCATGCTCATACTCTCCCAACCTTCCATACTCCCCCCTTCCTTGCTCATACCCCCCTTCCTTGCTCATACCCCCCTTCCTTGCTCATACTCCCCCCCCCTTCCATGCTCATACTCCCCCCCCTTCCATGCTCATACTCCCCCCCCCTTCCATGCTCATACCCCCCCCCCCTTCCATGCTCATACCCCCCCCCCTTCCATGCTCATACCCCCCTTCCATGCTCATACTCTCCCCCCTTCCATACTCCCCTCTTCCTTGCTCATACCCCCCTTCCTTGCTCATACCCCCCTTCCTTGCTCATACTCTCCACCCCTTCCATGCTCATACTCTCCACCCCTTCCATGCTCATACTCTCCACCCCTTCCATGCTCATACTCTCCACCCCTTCCATGCTCATACTCTCCACCCCTTCCATGCTCATACTCTCCACCCCTTCCATGCTCATACTCCCCCCCCCTTCCATGCTCATACTCCCCCCCCCTTCCATGCTCATACTCCCCCCCCCCTTCCATGCTCATACTCCCCCCCCTTCCATGCTCATACTCCCCCCCCCCCCCCTTCCATGCTCATACTCCCCCCCCCCTTCCATGCTCATACTCCCCCCCCCTTCCATGCTCATACTCCCCCCCCCCTTCCATGCTCATACTCCCCCCCTTCCATGCTCATACTCCCCCCCTTCCATGCTCATACCCCCCCTTCCATGCTCATACCCCCCTTCCATGCTCATACTCCCCCCCCTCCCTTCCATGCTCATACTCCCCCCCTCCCTTCCATGCTCATACTCCCCCCCTTCCATGCTCATACTCCCCCCCCCTTCCATGCTCATACTCCCCCCCCCATCTTCCATGCTCATACTCCCCCCCCATCTTCCATGCTCATACTCCCCCCCCCATCTTCCATGCTCATACTCCCCCCCCCCATCTTCCATGCTCATACTCCCCCCCCCATCTTCCATGCTCATACTCCCCCCCCCATCTTCCATGCTCATACTCCCCCCCCCCATCTTCCATGCTCATACTCCCCCCCCCCCATCTTCCATGCTCATACTCCCCCCCCCCATCTTCCATGCTCATACTCCCCCCCCCATCTTCCATGCTCATACTCCCCCCCCCATCTTCCATGCTCATACTCCCCCCCCTTCCATGCTCATACTCCCCCCCCCCCCTTCCATGCTCATACTCCCCCCCCTTCCATGCTCATACTCCCCCCCCCCCCCCTTCCATGCTCATACTCCCCCCCCCTTCCATGCTCATACTCCCCCCCCCCTTCCATGCTCATACTCCCCCCCCCCCTTCCATGCTCATACTCCCCCCCCCTTCCATGCTCATACTCCCCCCCCTTCTATGCTCATACTCCCCCCCCCTTCTATGCTCATACTCCCCCCCCCTTCTATGCTCATACTCCCCCCCCCTTCTATGCTCATACTCCCCCCCCCTTCTATGCTCATACTCCCCCCCCTTCCATGCTCATACTCCCCCCCCCCCCTTCCATGCTCATACTTCCCCCCCCCCCCTTCCATGCTCATACTCCCCCCCCCTTCCATGCTCATACTCTCCCAACCTTCCATACTCCCCCCTTCCTTGCTCATACCCCCCTTCCTTGCTCATACCCCCCTTCCTTGCTCATACTCCCCCCCCTTCCATGCTCATACTCCCCCCCCCTTCCATGCTCATACTCCCCCCCCCTTCCATGCTCATACCCCCCCCCCCTTCCATGCTCATACCCCCCCCCCTTCCATGCTCATACCCCCCTTCCATGCTCATACTCTCCCCCCTTCCATACTCCCCTCTTCCTTGCTCATACCCCCCTTATGAATTCTTGCACTAAAGGAAAAATATGAATTCTTGCACTAAAGGACTAAATAGAACATAATAAATATTCAAAATATGAATTCTTGCACTAAAGGACTAAATAGAACATAATAAATATTCAAATTGGCATATACCAAAAACCTTATACTGACTCACAAACCCTGTAAGGACAGATTCTCTGACGTACAAAAAGTTATTTATGTTTTTATTATAACAATACATTCGTATTTGTGTTTACTACTGGAACAAGTTTTCATAACGTTTTATGCATTTACTTGGTCATCTGATACAAATAAGTGAAAATTCCCCCATCACCGTGATAAACTGAACCATTAATAGGTCACATGCTAAGGAATGACCAATCAAAAGCACCGACACAACAACCAATAGGATCACCAGATTGTAAAGATACAACTACCTAGGGGATCCAATAGAATCAAATCACAGAATACAAAAACCCACTGTTTACAACTGCAAGGATATGCTTGATAAAGGCTGTATTAATCAGCTGAAACGCGTTGCCTACTCCTTGCTACACTGAACATTTTCATAGTCCACTTTCGAAGTGGACCGCCAAGACTACATCAAACCACGGACCAACAAATACGCTTGAAAGATATTCTGAAGCGTTCAAGAACAACCTTCAAAGCACCTAGTCCTCCTTTCAAAGGACCGCCAAGAACAACTGAAATACCTTACCTAATAATTGGGCCTAAAGAAACCTGTGGACACCTGCAGATCGGATACTCTGAAACAAATAGAGTACGGATCTAAACAGAACACATTCGCAACAATTCAAGAGGTTTTGAAAACCTGAACCAGGCAAAAAGCCCAGCCATCTGACAAAAGGATTAACGGTTAAAGCACACTACCACAATACCCCAGCATCTACTTCTTCAAGTGTGTGTAATCGCAGAGACAAACCAACTCGACATACTGAAACCACTACAACACCGGCAGCGGCTATCCCGGCTTCCGATCCACATTCATCACAGTAAAGATTGAATTGGGTACAAAAAGAAACTAGACCAGAAACAAAGTATCCCAAAAGAAACAACGGGTAAGATTTATTATACCTACACCAACTAAGGAAGTTAATGTGAAGGACAGATAACCAAAACTACTTAACAGTGACTTATAATCGCAATATATATAGCAATTAGATAAAAACGTGTTGCAGCACGCCCGCACATACTATCCCCACGGAGGACTTAACAACAGCGCTTTTAACAAAAAGCAATTAACAATTACTCTAACGATCACGGCAGAAAGACTTTATCTTTCATAACTTATACGATTTTTACTGTATCACTTTATTTTTGTTTCACTTTTATTATTTGTTACTATTGTTGATACCATTGACGCTATTTTAATTATATTGTTGATACCATTGACGCTATTTTAATTATGTATGTTCAGCTTTAAACAAACGAATATGGTAAATATGGTAATTAAGAATTAATATTGCGAATATTCTTTGTGGATACCATACTTCTTCACAAGTCCACTATATCAAATCCATAAAAAATATCTGCAATTAAACCAAAATTCAAAAATTCAAATATACAGATATGTTTGTATAACACACTAAGTAACAGGGATTGGAAAACATATTATAACATTTTATTCACACTGTATGGTTGGCCAACCAGTTAGATTTGTTTTAAGAATCAATTTCTATTGTTTTAAATTTTATTGTATGTATTTATAATTCTAAAAATAAATAGATCTCATTGAATCCAACTACATAGTAAGACTATCTTTCCTTATTGGGTAATTAAGCACAAGCGCTTAAGAGTCTCATCCAATCCAGATCATACTCCCCCCCCCCCCTTCCATGCTCATACTCCCCCCCCTTCCATGCTCATACTCCCCCCCCCTTCCATGCTCATGCTCCCCCTTCCATGCTCACTGTACATTTGTGTGTAATGCTATAATATGTGTATATAGTTATATGCATGAGTGAGCACTAATACTGCATATATAAATCATACAGTACAAATGTACTGTACACACAAGATGGTACTGTATGATTTATATATGTAGTATTAGTGCGCACTCATGTATATAAATATTTACACATCATCCTATAGTGATACACACAAATGTACTGTATGATTTATATATGTAGCATTAGTGCGCACTCATGCATATAAATATATACACATGCTATAGCGTTACACACAAATGTACTGTACATCAGATGGTACTGTATGATATATACCTTCTCTGCAGGGCTCCCTCTTCTCTCCTGAGCAGCACAGTGCGCTTGGAGGAAGTGACACATAACTTCTTCCCAGCGCTGCCTCAAAGGAGGGAATAGGGAGTGCTGGGAGGAAACAGGCAAAGACACCCCAGCCAAAGGCTTAAATACCTCCCCCCCCCCACTTCCCTCATATCCCAGTCATTCTTTGCCTTTCGTCACAGGAGGATGCAGAGAAGTGTCGGAAGATATGGAGTAGTTCCTTATGGAAGGTAGTACCCTTTGGTATGGGACTGGAGTTTTAAGTAGTCTTCTCAGCCTCTCGGTGAGAGCATTGACGAATGTTAGGGTCTGGAGCTGCAGGAAGTGTCTTTCTGCGAAACCATCCAGACTCGTATTAACAGCTCCTACGCAATCAGTGTTGACGAGTTTCACTGCCTGCTTCTATCACTCAAGTACATGTCAGGAGAACAAGACTGTCAAACTTGAGAGGATGTGTGTCCGTTCCATGGCGGAGAGTCCAGTAAGATCGTTTCATTTGATATTCATATGATAACGCAAGAATACAGGGTCACAGTGTGACTCCTTTCTTTTACAAGATATGACGAGTCCACGGATTTCATCCTTACTTATGGGAATATCGCCTCCTGGTCAGCAGGAGCAGGCAAAGAGCTCCACAGCAGAGCTGCATATATAGCCCCTCCCTTCCCTCCCCCTCCAGTCATTCTCTTTGCCTGTGTTAGATATAGGAGTGAGGTAAAGTGAGGTGTTAGTTTAGATTCTTCAATCAAGTGTTTTTTATTTTTAAATGGTACCAAAGTGTACTATTTTACTGCTGGGCAGCTTCTGGAAGAACCAGTTAAGGGAACTTGTGAGATTTTAGTCTCACTACGCCTCCCATATTGGTGCTGCCTGGACCTGGACTTAGTGAGTTTTTCCTAAGACCTTTCTTTCTTCACAGGACCTCAGGAGAAGAAGTGGATCTCTTGACACTGTGAGGAGTTGCATGCTGTGAGGTAGGTACAGTCTTTTTTATTTCTGGAGCTTTATTGCTTATTCTCAGAAAAGGACTGTGCTATCCTATTATATTTTAACAGGATCCAAAACAGAACAGGATCAATGTTTGTAGGCTCTAAATAGGGCTGGCTATACTAGTGGGCGGAATATCATTTATAGTAGAAGCAAATGACAACCCGCATACGTTTTAAAGTTTTCCCTGACAGTCCGGTATCAGTTGCAATGACCGGAAGCACTGGGAGGTTATTGTACTGCTCAAATGCGAGTACATATATGGGCATAACTTTTTATTAGAGTGATTTTTGGGCTGACGCTGGGGACATGTATTATGGTGTGTTTCACTGTATATTTGTTTTGTGGTACATGGCGTTAGATCGCCATTTCTGAGCTTCCCGGGTTTAATGTTGTTTACGCCCACGATGGGCGGGGCTTGTCCTCGCGCGCTCAGATCGAGCTCTGACAACTTGAAGGCAGTATTCTGGTGCAGCTACTAGGTCCGCTTCTCATTATCTGCAAGCGGTCCTATTCTCGCTGTTAGAGGATAGCGGTAGTCACGGAGGCAGGTAGGAACCGCAGCAGAGCTGCGGAGAGGTGAATGGGGTATTAGCAGGGCCCACAATAAGGGTGCAAAAGCATACTTCGAGCCGCTCCTAATTGAGGCTAAATTAATTTAATAATTGGGTTCTCTGTGTAAACGTTTAAGATTAAGACACAGTTCACTGAATTATTTTGCTAAATTGATTGTTTTAACAGTGATTTGAACACGCTTGCATTTCAAATCTGTTATTATGGAGGACATTGAACACGTTACATGTCCTATGTGTTTAGATGCTATTGTGGAATCCCCTGGTACATTGTGCCCCACATGCATTGAAAGGGCTTTAGAATGTAAGGAGCAAATTTTCTTTAAGAATTTTAATAAAGATATCTCCAATGACGGTTCTCAGACTGATAAGACTCGGGGTATGCCACAGTTTTCTCCCCAAGCGTCACAGCCTTTAACACCCGCACAAACGACGCCATGCTCTTCTACGGCGTCTACTTCTTTCACTTTGCAAGATATGGCTGCAGTTCTGTCATCCACTCTTACAGAAGTTTTGTCTAAATTGCCTGTGTTACAGGGCAAACAAGGCAGGACAGAAAACCATGCGGTCCCTGCGACTTCTGATGCTTTGATGACTATCTCCGATATGCCCTCCCAGGGATCTGATTTGGGGGGTAGGGAGCTTCTGTCTGAGGGGGAACTTTCTGACTCAGGAAGTGCGTTACCTCAGACAGACTTGGATGTCATGTCCTTCAGATTTAAGCTTGAACATCTCCGCCTGTTGCTTCGGGAGGTTTTAGCAACTCTGGACGATTGTGATTCTATTGTGGTACCGACAGAGAAATTGTGTAAGATGGACAAATACTTAGAGGTTCCTTCTTATTTGGATGTTTTTCCGATTCCTAAGAGAATTTCGGAAATTGTTACGCGGGAATGGGAGAGACCGGGTATCCCGTTCTCACCCTCTCCTAACTTTAAGAAAATGTATCCTATAGCTGACTCTGTTAGGGATTCTTGGCAAACGATTCCTAAGGTGGAGGGAGCTATTTCTACCCTGGCTAAGCGTACGACTATCCCCATTGAGGATAGTTGTGCTTTCAAAGACCCCATGGATAAGAAGTTGGAGGGTCTTCTAAAGAAGCTATTTGTTCATCAAGGTTTTCTATTACAACCGACGGCCTGCATTGTACCAGTTACAACTGCAGCTGCCTTTTGATTTGACGCCTTAGAAGAGTCGCTTTTCAAATCGCCAAGTTGGCGGCTAAGAATGCAGGATTTTCCATTTTAGCATGCAGAGCCTTATGGCTAAAATCTTGGTCTGCGGATGGGTCTTCTAAATCTAAGCTTTTGGTTATCCCTTTCAAAGGAAAGACCCTATTCGGGCCTGAATTGAAAGAGATCATTTCTGACATTACGGGAGGTAAGGGTCACCTCCTCCCTCAGGATAAGACATCTAAACAAAGGAGACAGTCATTTTCGTTCCTTTCGAAATTTCAAAGGAGTCCCTTCTTCCTCTTCCGCTAAACGGGAAGGGAACTTGGCACAAGCCAAGCCCGTCTGGAGACCCAATCAGGCTTGGAACAAGGGTAAACAACCCAAGAAGCCCGCTGCTGCTCCCAAGACAGCATGAAGGGGCAGCCCCCGATCCGGGACCAGATCTAGTAGGGGGCAGACTTTCTCTCTTTGTCCAGGCTTGGGCAAGAGATGTTCAGAGATCGTATCCCAGTGGTATCAACTGGAGTTCAAAAATTCCCTTCCGAGGGGAAGGTTTCTTCTTTCACGATTGTCTGTAGACCAGACAAAAAGAGAGGCGTTCTTACGTTGTGTAAAAGACCTCTCCACTATGGGAGTAATTCGTCCCGTTCCAATACAGGAACAGGGGCAGGGGTTTTACTCGAATCTTTTCGTGGTTCCCAAAAAAGAGGGAACGTTCAGACCCATTTTAGAGCTCAAGAGTCTAAACAAGTTTCTCAGAGTCCCATCCTTCAAGATGGAGACGATTCGGACAATTCTTCCATTGATCCAGGAGGGTCAATATATGACTACCGTGGACTTAGAAACTGGTGATGATCTCTGTGGATAGAAATGTGAAGATATGCATCCTTTAAGGTTTGCCTTTCTGGACAAACATTTTCAGTTTGTGGCTCTTCCCTTTCGGTTGGCCACGGCACCCAGGATTTTCACGAAGGTCCTAGGATCTTTGCTAGCGTTTCTCAGACCGTGGGGCATTGCAGTGGCACCTTATCTGGACGATATTCTAATCCAGGCGTCGTCTTACCAACTGACAGTCTCATACCGACATGGTTCTGTCCTTTCTAAGGACTCATGGGTGGAAGGTGAATCTAGAAAAGAGTTCACTAATTCCACAGACAAGGGTTCCTTTCCTGGGAACTCTAATAGATTCCGTATCCATGAAAATCTTCTTGACGGAAGTTAGAAAGTTAAAGATTCTGAATACATGCCAAACCCTTCAGTCCAATCCTCGGCCATCAGTGGCTCAGTGCATGGAGGTAATTGGATTGATGGTGGCGGCGATGGACATCATTCCGTTTGCTCGTTTTCATCTCAGGCCTCTACAACTGAGCATGCTCAGACAGTGGAATGGAGATTTTGCAAATTTGTCTCCTCAGATAGATCTGGATCAAGAGACAAGAGACTTCTTTGGTGGTTGTCGCAATATCATCTGTCCCAAGGGACGTGCTTCCGCAGACCCTCATGGGTGATAGTGACAACGGACGCCAGTCTACTAGGATGGGGTGCAGTCTGGAATTCCCTGAGGACTCAGGGTGTGTGGACTCGGTCGGAGTCTCTACTTCCCATCAATATTCTGGAGTTGAGAGCAATATTCAATGCGCTTCAAGCTTGGCCTCAGTTAACTTCGGCCAAATTCATCCGATTTCAGTCGGACAACATCACGACTGTGGCTTACATCAATCATCAGGGAGGAACAAGGAGTTCCTTAGCGATGACAGAAGTATCCAAGATAATTCGGTGGGCGGAGGCTCACTCTTGTTATCTGTCAGCAATCTACATCCCAGGGGTGGACAACTGGGAGGCAGATTTTTTGAGCAGACAGACGTTTCATCCTGGGGAATGGGAACTCCATTCAGAGTTCTTTGCCACCCTGATTCTCAGGTGGGGCAGACTGGAATTGGATCTGATGGCGTCTCGTCAGAATGCCAAACTCCCGAGATACGGATCCAGGTCCAGGGATCCTCAGGCCGAACTGATAGATGCCTTGGCAGTGCCTTGGTTTTTCAACCTAGCTTATGTGTTTCCACCATTTGCTCTCCTTCCCCGGGTGATTGCACGGATCAAACAGGAGAGGGCTTCGGTGATTCTAATCGCTCCTGCGTGGCCTCGCAGGACTTGGTATGCCGATCTGGTGGACATATCCTCTCTGTTGCCGTGGAAGCTTCCATTGAGGCAGGACCTTCTCATTCAGGGACCCTTCCATCATCCGAATCTAATTTTCTCTGCAGCTGACTGCTTGGAGATTGAACGCTTGATTTTTATCTAAGCGGGAGTTCTCTGATGCAGTCATTGATACCTTGATTCAGGCACGCAAGCCTGTTACTAGAGAGATTTACCTTAAGATATGGCGTAAATATCTTTATTGGTGTGAATCCAAGGGCTACTCATGGAGTAGGGTTAGGATTCCCAGGATTTTATCTTTTCTCCAAGAAGGATTGGAGAAAGGGTTGTCGGCTAGTTCCTTAAAGGGACAGATTTCTGCTTTGTCTATTTTATTACACAAGCGTCTGGCAGATGTTCCAGATGTTCAATCTTTTAGTCAGGCCCTGACTAGATTCCGGCCTGTGTTTAGACCAATTGCTCCTCCTTGGAGTTTGAAATTCGTTCTTAAAGTTCTTCAAGGGGTTCTATTTGAACCCATGCATTCCATAGATATTAAGTTATTATCTGGGAAAGTTTTATTTTTGGTTGCTGTTTCTTCTGCTCGCAGAGTTTCTGAGCTTTCAGCTTTACAATGTGATTCTCCTTATCTTATTTTCCATGCTGATAAGGTGGTGTTCCGTACCAAACCTGGTTTTCTTCCTAAGGTTGTTTCTAAAAAGAATATTAATCAGGAAATTGTTGTTCCTTCCTTGTGTCCTAACCCTTCTTCTTCTGTTACATAATTTGGACGTAGTCCGTGCCTTGAAGTTCTACTTGCAGTCGACTAAGGATTTTCATCAGACATCTTCATTTTTCGTTGTTTTTGCTGGGAAATGTAGGGGTCAGAAAGCTACGGCTACCTCTTTTTTTCTTTTTGGCTGAAGAGTATCATCCGTGTTGCATATGAGACTGCTGGACAGCAGCCTCCATAACGAATTACGGCTCATTCTACTAGGGCTGTGGCTTCCTCATGGGCATTTAAAAATTATGCTTCTGTTGAACAGATTTGCAAGGCTGCAACTTGGTCGTCTCTTCATACTTTTTCCAAATTTGATACTTTTGCTTCATCTGAGGCTGTTTTTGGGGGAGAGGTTCTTCAAGCAGTGGTGCCTTCCGTTTAGGTTCCTGTCTTGTCCCTCCCTTTCATCCGTGGCCTATAGCTTTGGTATTGTATCCCATAAGTAAGGATGAAATCTGTGGAGTCGTCATATCTTGTAAAAGAAAAGGAAATTTATGCTTACCTGATAAATTTATTTATTTCTCTTGTAAGATGTATTGAGTCCACGGATTCATCTATACTTGTGGGATATTCTCCTTCCCTACAGGAAGTGGCAAAGAGAGCACCCACAGCAGAGCTGTCTATATAGCTCCTCCCTTAGCTCCACCCCCCAGTCATTCTCTTTGCCTACTCTTAAGTACTAGGAAGGGCAGAGTGAGTGTGGTGACAAAAATGTTAGTTTTTTTATTTCTCAAGTAAAAGTTTGTTATTTTAAATGGTACCGGTGTGTACTATTTACTCTCTGGCAGAAAAGGGATGAAGATTTCTGCAAGGAGGATGATGATCTTAGCACTTTGTAACTAAGATCCACTGCTGTTCTCACAAGGGCTGAAGAGTATAGGAAAACTTCAGTTGGGGGAACGGTTTGCAGGGTAAACTGCATTGAGGTATGTTCAGACTATTTTTTTCTAGACAGACTGTGTTAATTCTACAAAAGGCTGGCAATATCCCCATGACGGCAGGGTAAGCTATATTCAAACACTTGATAGGAATTCCAGCTTCCATGAAGGGCTCATTAGTTACTGGTGACACTGATAGGAAAAAACGTTTTTGTTTATTTAGAAAAGTTGCAATTATAACGTTTTTTGGAGGGACTTTAAGGGGTTATTGTGACTTGTTTTAGGTTTTTTTTTAACCCACAGTGCTAGTTTATGAAACTGTTGTGTTTCTGATAGGCCTCAAAACATCGAGTGAGGTGGGAGGGGCCTATTTTTGCGCCTCAGTTGCGCAGTTTCTTTTCTTCTGAGACATCTAACTGCTTCTCCAGAGGTTCCTGCTGTGTTTGAGGGCTGTAAAAGAAGTTTTTCCCCCACAAATCGTTCCTAAAGGGCAGGTAGGCGCCACAGCAGAGCTGTGGCAAGGTGCTGAACGTTTTTTTGCCGGTTTTGACGTTTTTTCAATCCGGTTTTTCCATTAAGGGGTTAATTGTTTATTTGCATAGCTGTGCAAAGTTACCAAGGCTGTATGATACTACTGTAAACATTTTGTTGAGTTTACTGCTTTTTTACACTGTTTTGCAGAATTTGTGCAGCTTTTTTTCTCTTAAAGGCACAGTACCGTGTTATTTGCTTTGATTAAAGTGTTTTCAAAGCTTGCTTATTACATTACTAGCCTGTTTAACATGTCTGACACCAAGGAAAATCCTTGTTCCATGTGTTTAGAAGCCATTGTGGAACCCCCTCTTAGAATGTGTCCCAATTGTACTGATATGTCTATAAATTATAAAGAACATATGTTAGCACTTAAAAATAGAGCAATAGATGATTCTCAGTCAGAAGTACATGAGGGTTCGCCATCTAGCTCTCCCCAAGTGTCACAACCAGTAACGCCCGCACAAGTGACTCCTAGTACCTCTAGTGCGTCAAATTCATTTACTTTACAAGACATGGCCACAGTTATGAATACAACTCTCACAGAGGTTTTATCCAAACTGCCTGGTTTACTAGGAAAGCGGGACAGCTCTGGGTTAAGAACAAATGCTGTGCCGTCTGACGCTTTAGTAGCCGTATCCGATATACCCTCACAATGTTCTGAAGTAGGGGTAAGGGATTTGTTATCTGAGGGAGAAATTTCTGATTCAGGAAAGATGCTCCCTGAAATATGACGGCCTTTAAATTTAAGCTTGAACACCTCCGCTTATTGCTCAGGGAGGTATTAGCAACTCTAGATGATTGTGACCCTATAGTGGTCCCAGAGAAGTTGTGTAAAATGGACAAATACTTAGAGGTTCCTGTTTACACTGATGTTTTTCCAGTCCCTAAGAGGATTGTGAATATTATTGCTAAGGAGTGGGATAGACCAGGTATTCCGTTCACTCCCCCTCCTGTTTTTAAGAAAATGTTTCCCATATCTGACACCATGCGGGACTCGTGGCAGACAGTTCCTAAGGTGGAGGGAGCTATTTCTACTCTGGCTAGAGGACAGTTGTGCTTTCAAAGATCCTATGGATAAAAAATTAGAGGGTCTCCTGAAGAAAATTTTTGTTCATCAAGGTTTTCTTCTCCAACCTATTGCGTGCATTGTTCCTGTAACTACTGCAGCTGCTTTCTGGTTTGAGGCTCTAGAATAGGCTCTTCAGATGGAGATTCCTTTAGAGGAGATTATGGACAGAATTAAGGCCCTTAAATTGCTAATTCTTTTATTACAGATGCCGCATTCCAACTGGCTAAATTGGCGGCAAAGAATTAAGGTTTTGGGAGTCGGATTTCCTAAGTCGTCAGACTTTTCATCCGGGGGAGTGGGAACTCCATCCGGAGGCATTTGCCCAGCTGACTCAGCTATGGGGCACACCAGAATTGGATCTGATGGTGTCCCGTCAGAATGCCAAACTTCCTCGTTACGGGTCCAGGTCCCGGGATCCCCAGGCGGTACTGATAGATGCTCTAGCAGTGCCATGGTCCTTCAATCTGGCCTATGTATTTCCACCGTTTCCTCTCCTCCCACGTCTGGTTGCCAGAATCAAGCAGGAGAGAGCTTCGTTGATTCTGATAGCACCTGCATGGCCACGCAGGACTTGGTATGCAGACCTAGTGGACATGTCCTCGGTTCTACTGTGGACTCTGCCAATGAGGCAGGACCTTCTAATCCAAGGTCCATTCACGCATCCAAATCTAATTTCTCTGCGTCTGACTGCTTGGATATTGAACGCCTGATTCTATTTCTCTGTGTCAGTCATTGATACCATGATTCAGGCTAGAAAACCTGTCACCAGGAAGATCTATCATAAGATCTGGCGCAAATATCTCTATTGGTGTGAATCCAAAGGTTACTCATGGAGTAAGATTAGGATTCCTAGAATATTGTCTTTTCTCCAAGAAGGATTGGAGAAGGAATTATCAGCTAGTTCCCTAAAAGGACAAATATCTGCTTTGTCTATTCTGTTACACAAACGTCTGGCAGATGTCCCAGACGTTCAAGCATTTAGTCAGGCCTTGGTCAGGATCAAGCCTGTATTTAAACCTGTTGCTCCGCCATGGAGTCTAAACTTAGTTCTTAAAGTTCTTCAAGGGGATCCGTTTGAACCTATGCATTCCATAGATATTAAGCTTCTATCTTGGAAAGTTCTGTTTTTAGTAGCTATCTCTTCGGCTCAAAGAATTTCTGAGTTATCTGCTTTACAGTGTGATTCACCTTACCTTGTTTTCCATGCAGATAAGGTGGTTTTGCGTACCAAACCTGGGTTTCTTCCTAAGGTTGTTTCTAATAGGAATATCAATCAGGAGATTGTTGTTCCTTCATCAAAGAAGGAACGTCTGTTGCACAATCTTGATGTGGTTCGTGCTTTAAATTTCTACTTACAAGCAACTAAAGATTTCCGTCAAGCATCTTCATTGTTTGTTGTTTATTCTGGTAAATGGAGAGGTCAAAAGGCTACGGCTACCTCTTTCCTTTTGGCTGAAAAGCATCATCCGTTTGGCTTATGAGACTGCTGGCCAGCAGCCTCCTGAAAGAATTACTGCTCATTCTACTAGAGCAGTGGCTTCCACATGGGCTTTTAAAAATGAGGCTTCTGTTGAACAGATTTGTAAGGCGGCGACTTGGTCTTCGCTTCATACTTTTTCCAAATTTTACAAATTCGATACTTTTGCTTCTTCGGAGGCTATTTTTGGGAGAAAGGTTCTACAAGAAGTGGTGCCTTCCGTTTAAGGTACCTGTCTTGTCCCTTCCTTCATCCGTGTCCTAAAGCTTTGGTATTTGGTATCCCACAAGTATAGATGAATCTGTGGACTCGATACATCTTACAAGAGAAAACATAATTTATGCTTACCTGATAAATTTATTTCTCTTGTGATGTATCGAGTCCACGGCCCGCCCTGTTTATTAAGACAGGCAATATATTTTTATTTAAAAAACTTCAGTCACCACTGCACCCTATAGTTTCTCCTTTTTCTTCCTAGCCTTCGGTCGAATGACTGGGGGGTGGAGCTAAGGGAGGAGCTATATAGACAGCTCTGCTGTGGGTGCTCTCTTTGCCGCTTCTTGTAGGGGAGGAGAATATCCCACAAGTATGGATGAATCCGTGGACTCGATACATCACATGAGTAATAAATTTATCAGGTAAGCATAAATTATGTTTTTACGATATGACGAGTCCACGGCCCACCCTGTTATTTTTCTAAAGACAGGTTTTTTTTTTTGTTAAACTTCAGTCACCTCTGCTCCTTGTCTTTTCCTTTCTCTTCCTAACTTCGGTTGAATGACTGGAGGGGGAGGAAAGGGAGGGGCTATATGTGCAGCTCTGCTGTGGAGCTCTTTGCCGCCTCCTGCTGACCGGGAGGCGATATTCCCATAAGTAAGGATGAAATCCATGGACTCGTCATATCGTAAAATAAATAAATTTATCAGGTAAGCATAAATTTCCTTTTTCTGTATGGAATCAAAGGTTAATGTCTCCGGAAGGGGATTATTGAACAGGGGGGATTTAAGCATTTGCATAAATTTACTTTATTTTTTACGCTGCGACATGTGTGAGATGAGGCTCAGGCAAATGTTGGAACATTTTGGATACCTGCACGGCCTGTTAAGTTTGGCGCTTCTTCCAGCATTAGGGGCGGTCCTGCATGGCGCACCACGTGACCGGGTGTGGTCACACTGATTTCCTGTTTTCTGACCGTGTGGTTTACAGGAGACAAAGCAGTTTCTCTGTGGGACTTTGGTCAGAGGAGGTGGTGAGTGCCCCAGCCATTGGGGGTATAAAGGTGCCATTTATCTTTTTCTATAGTCCATCTTAAAGGCGCAAGCTATGGAGGACTGTGTGATATGTTAGAGGGTACTCCCTCTTTACCAAAATCCAATACCTGCTTTATTGTGAGGAGGCTACGGTATACCCGCCTGCTCAATTATGTTTCACATGCCTTGATAGAGTACTTATATCTAAGAAAACCAAGATGTTTAGTACCACTTAGCCGTCCACCTCTGAGGGTTCTCCGTCCCGTGAGGTGTGTTCCCTGCATTTGTCTCCTATTACACATGCAGCGTCCCATTGCACTGCTAATCCTCCTTCAGGAGGGGCCCTCTTACCGCCAGACTTTACTAAACAGCAACAAACGGCAGTGTCTGCGACCTTCAGTGCTTTACCTCACCCTGCTAAGCGCAAGCCAAAGGGGTCATCTACCAACTTGTTGGATTAATCTGATACAAGATTATCCGCTGAGGACGCCTCTGATAGTTCAGAGGATGCTTTTTCTGGGTCGGAATCTGCTGCCTCTAAACCCCTGGCTGCAGAGGAACCAGACTTTAGATTTAGGATCGAACACTTACCCTTTCTGTTAAAGGAAGTTTTGGCTTCTTTAGAGCTTCCACAACCTAAATTACCAGAGGAACCTTCTATTCCTAAACTTGATAAGGTCTATGAGGACAGGGTGGTGCCACAGACTTTTCCAGTTCCCATAAAGATGGCGAATATTATTAAGAATGAATGGGAGAAACTTGGGTCTTTTTTTCCCCTTCTTCTTTTAAGAAATTGTTCTTGGTTCCGGACTCTCAATTAGGGTTGTGGAGTTCCGTCCCTAAGGTGGATGGCGCTATCTCCATGCTTGCTAAGCACACTACTATCCCGCTTGAGGATAGTTCATTGTTTAAAAAGCCCATAGATAAGAAGCTGGAAACTCTGTTAAGAATGATGTTTCAGCACACGGGGTATTTGTTTCAACCGGCAGCGGCGGTTGCTGTGGTGGCTGGGGCTGCTACCTATTGGTGCGAGATGATCGAGGTGGAAGTTTCCCTTGACGAGATCCAGGAAAGAATTAAGGCCTTGAGGGTAGCTAGCTAATTATTTTATCTGTGATGCAAATATGCAGATTATTCGCCTGAATGCCAAGACATCGGGTTTTTCTGTTGTAGCCCTTAGGGCACTCTGGCTGAAGTCTTGGTCTGCGGACATGACTTCAAAGTCTAGATTACTTTCCCTTCCTTTTAGGGGGAAGATTATTTTTGGTCCAGGCCTGGACTCAATCATATCCACGGTCACTGGGGGCAAAGGTGCCTTTCTACCGCAGGTTAAGAAGAATAAAACTAAAGGACAGGGTCCTAATTTTCGTCCTTTTCGTTTAGATAAATCAACGCCAGCAGCCCTCCTCGAAGCCTGATCAGTCCAAGGCAACTTGGAAACTGTCTGTCTTGGAATAAATCTAAGCAGAACAACGAGGCCGCCGAAGCAAAATCGGCATTAAGAGGTGGCCCCCGATCCGTCGCTGGATCGTGTTTGGGGCAGACTCTCTCTTTGTGGATGCTTGGCTTGGGGACGTGCAAGACCCTTGGGTTCTGGAGGTCATCGCTCAGGGGTGCAGGATAGGTTTCAAATCTCATCCACCCAGGGGCAGATTCCTCTTATCAAACCTGTCTTCAAGACCAGAAAAACAAGAAGCTTTTCTAGGGTGCGTAAGGGATCTCTACTCTCTGGGAGTAATTGTGCCGGTACCTCTAGCAGAGGGAGGTCTGAGGTACTACTCAAACCTATTAGCCCGATTCTAGACCTAAAGTGATTAAACAAGTTTCTTTCGATCCCATCGTTCAAGATGGAGACGATAAGTTCTATTCTGCCCTTAGTTCAAGAGGGACAGTTCATGACTACGATAGACTTGAAGGATGCTTACCTTCATGAGCCAATACACAAGGATCTTAAGATTTGGGTTCTGGACCAGCACTTCCAGTTTGTTGCACTTCCATTTGGTCTAGCTACTGCCCCAAGAGAGTTTTATGAAGGTTCTGTGGGCTCTGCTCGCGGTGGCGAGAACCAGAGGTATAGCAGTAGCGCCATACTTGGACGACATTCTGGTTCAGGCTCTATCCTGTCGACTGACAGAGGACCATTTAAAAGCTTTTCTACTTCTTCTTCGATCTCATGGATGGAAGATAAACTTAGAAAAGAGTTCTCTGGTTCCCAGTACCAGGGTGGAATTCCTGGGTACGATAATAGATTCCATATCCATGAGGATGTTTCTTACAGACCAGAGACGTTGCAAAATTACTTCCAATTATCTTGCCATACAGACCTCCTTAAGGCCATCTGTGGCCCGGTGTATGGAGGTAATTGGGCTCATGGTGTCCAGCATAGACGACATCCCATTTCCCAGATTCGTTCTCAGACCTCCTCAACTGAGCATGCTGAGTCAGTGGCACGGCGACCACTCGGATCTGTCACAACAGATTTCTCTGGACAACCGGTCGAGAGAATTGCTCTCGGTGGTGGCTCTGTCCAGCTCACTTGTCCCAAGGGACATCCTTCTTGAGACCATTCTGGGAGATTGTGACTACGTACGCAAGTCTATCAGGATGGGGAGCTATTTGGGGTACCAGGAAGGCACAGGGCCTGTGGACTCGAGAGGAATCTCTCCTACCGATCAACATTTTGGAACTTCGAGCAATCTTCAATGCTCTGAAGGCTGGCTTCTTCTGGATTCATCCCAATTTTTCAGATTCCAATCAGACAACATAACCTCAGTGGCTTACATCAACCATCAGGGGGGAACAAGAAGCTCCCTAGCAATGAGGGAAGTATCTCTGATTTTGGAATGGGCGGAGGCCCACAACTGCTCGCTATCAGCGATCCACATTCCGGGTGTGGACATCTGGGAAGTGGATTTTCTCAGCAGACAATCGTTTCATCCGGGAGAATGGTCTCTCCATCCCGAGGTGTTTGCAGAGATTTGCAACAGATGGGGGACGCCGGAGATATATCTCATGGCGTCCCGACTCAATACCAAGCTACCCATATACGGGTCGAGGTCCAGGGATCCTCGGGCAAAGCTGATAGATGCATTAGCAGTGCCTTGGAGGTTCAGACTAGTTTACATTTTTCCACCGTTACCACTTCTCCCTCGTGTAGTGGCCGGCATCAAGCGGGAGCAAGCTTAGGCTGTTCTGATTGCTCCATCGTGGCCGCGAAGGATGTGGTTCGCTGAACTGGTGGGGATGTCCTCATCTCCTCCATGGAGGTTACCTTGTTGCAGAGATCTGCTGGAACAGGGTCCTTTTGTTCATCAGAATATAGATTCTCTGAGGCTGTCTGCGTGGAGATTGAACGCTTAGTCCTAGCCAAAAGAGGTTTTTCTGAGAGAGTGATTGATACTCTCATTCAAGCTAGATAGCCGGTCACCCGTTGCATCTATCATAAGGTGTGGAGGACCTACTTATTCTGGTGTGAAGAGCGTGGATTCCCCTGGCATAGGGTCAAGGGTTCCAGGATTCTTTCCTTTCTCCAGGATGGTTTGGAGAAGGGCCTTGCTGATAGTTCCTTAAAGTGACAGATTTCGTCTCTATCTGTGCTATTACACAAGGCTCGCTGAGCTTCCTGATGTGCAGTCTTTTGTTCAGGCTCTGTCTAGAATCAGGCCTGTCTTTAGACCTACCGCTCCTCATTGGAGCTTAAATCTAGTTCTTAAAGTTTTGCAAAGGACTCCGTTTGAGCCTATGCATTCGGTTGACATTAAATTACTGTCTTGGAAGGTTCTTTTTCTACTGGCTCCTGCTTTGGCACTCAGAGTCTCGGAAATAGCATCCTTACAATGTGAGCCTCCTTACCTAGTTTTTCATGCTGATAAGGCTGTTCTTCATACTGGGTTGGGTTTTCTTCCTAAGGTCGTTTCTGATCGCAACATCAATCAGGAGATTGTGGTTCCTTCCTTGTGTCCCAATCCTTCCTCTTCAAAGGAATGGTTACTTCATAATTAAGATGTTGTTTGGGCTTTGAAATTATATCTTCAAGCTATGAAGGATTTTAGACAGACTTCGTCCCTGTTAGTTTTCTTTTCTGGGAAGCGTAGGGGACAGAAGGCCTCTTCCACTTCCTTATCTTATGAGACAGTGGGACATAAGCCTCCTCAGAGGATTATGGCTCATTCAACTAGAGCTGTAGCTTTATATTGGGCCTTCACAAATGAGGCCTCTATGGAGCACATTTGTAGGGCGGCTTCCTGGTCCTCCTTACATACCTTTTCAAAATTTTACAAATTTGACGTTTTTTTCTTCGGCTGAAGCAGCTATTGGGAGAAAGGTATTTCAGGCTGTGGTGCCCTTAGAATAGGGTCCGCCTCTTTTACGCTCCTGTTTTCAGTGTCCTCTAGAGCTTGGGTATATGTTTCCCACAAGTAATGAATGAAGCCATGGGCTCTCCTCATATTAAGAAGGAAAACATAAATTATGCTTACCAGATAATTTCCTTTCCTTCTGTATGAGGAGAGTCCACGGCCCCCGCCCGTTTTTCTCCGTTGGGCGGACCTAAATTTGTTATTCTTATTGCACCTTATGTACCCTATTATTTTTCCTACTGTTCCTTGTTCCCTTGGCAGAATGACTGGGATATGAAGGAAGTGGGGGAGGTATTTAAGCCTTTGGCTGGGGTGTTTTTGCCTCATGCTGGTGGCCAGGTTCTGTATTCCCACAAGTAATGAATGAAGCCGTGGACTCTCCTCATACAGAAGGAAAGGAAATTATCTGGTAAGCATAATTTATGTGTTTTTTTTTTTTTTTATTTCATGATTTAGGTAGAGCATACAATTTTAAACAACTTTGCAATATACATCTATTATCTAATTTGCTTCTTTCTATTGGTATCCTTTGCTGAATGTGCAGTAATGCACTACTGGGAGCTAGCTGAAAGCCAATTACAAGAGACAATTTTGAGCATTCACCAGCTTCTGAGTCTACGTAGGTATGTTTTTCAACAAAGGATACAAAGAAAACAAAACAAATTAGATAATAGAAATACATTTGAAAGTAATTTAAAATTGCATGCTCTATCAGAATCATGAAAAAAATTGGGTTTCATGTCCCTTTTAAGGGACATGAAACCCAAAACATTTATTTCATGATTCAGATAGAGAATACAATTTTAAACAACTTTCCAGTTTACTTCTATTATTTAATTTGCTTCCTTCTCTTGTTATCCTTTGCTGAAAGCTTTATCTAGGCAAGCTCAGGAGTAGCAGATAACCTAGGTTCTAGCTGTTAATTGGTGGCTGCATATATATATATATATATATATCTCAATTGTGATTGGCTCACCCATGAGTTCAGTTAGAAACCATTAGGGCATTGCTGCTCCTTCAACAAATTATACCAAGAGAATGAAACAAATTAGATAATAGAAGTAAACTGGAAAGTTGTTTAAAATTGTATTCTCTATCTGAATCATAAAAGAAAAAAATTGGGTTGCATGTCCCTTTAAGTATTTTACCTGCTGTGAGCTAGCTAAATACATTTGGTGAGACAATAACAAGAGACATATATGTGGAGCTATCCTAGTGCACTGCAGTTCCTGAGCCATTCTTAGGTATGCTTGTCAACAAAGGATACCAAGAGGACTTGGTAAATTTGATAATATAAGTACATTTGAAAAGTCTCTTAAAATGCCATGCTCTTTCTGAACCATTAATTTTAAATTTTATGTACTAACTTGAATTTAGAACATTTCTTTCGTATGATGATAGTCCATAGTTACATAACGTGAGAAAATTTCCCACCAATAGGAGGAGACCAAGAATTTACACACAAGCTTTAATCCCTCCCACCTCCCCTCTCTCCTCAGTTTTTGTTCTCGACCTCTCAGGAGTAGTTTGACAAAATAGGTGTTCCAGCTACTTAAAGGGCCATAATACCCAAATGTTTAAACACTTGAAAGTGATGCAGCATAGCTCTAAAAAGCTGACTAGAAAATATCGCCTGAACATCTCTATGTAAAAAAGAAAGTTATTTTACCTCAAAAGTTTCTCAGTAGCCACATCCCATTGTAAAGGACTTCTAAGCAGCAAATCAGTATGTCTGTCCCGGAACAGCTGAAGGAGCGAGCATTCGTGCACTCATCTTATTTCCCTATTCAGTGTAAGGAACTTTGCAATGAAATTGCATGAGTGTTAAAGGGACATTATACACTCATTTTTTCTTTGCATAAATGTTTTGTAGATGATCTATTTATATAGCCCATAAAGTTTTTTTTTTTAAATAAATGTATAGTTTTGCTTATTTTTAAATAACATTGCTCTGATTTTCAGACTCCTAACCAAGCCCCAAAGTTTTATGTGAATACTGTCAGCTACCTTCTCCAGCTTGCTCCTGTTTGTTTAAAGGGTCTTTTCATATGCAAAAGAAGGGGGAGGGGGGGAGTGTCTTATTTGCCACTTGCAGTGGGCTTTGCAGCTGCCTTTTCAACAGAGCCAAACTGACAGCTTCTAAGTAAGTTTTTAAACAGTTTTATACTGGATTTTTATATCAGTATCTGTGCATCTTATTCTTTATAGTAGTGTCTATTACATGCAGTTATATGAAAATGAGTGTATACTGTCCCTTTAAGTCAAATCTCATGAGATCACAGTAAAAGAGTTCATGACCTCAGCACTGTTGATGCTGATTGGCTGCTGTTCATTTCTTCTTTTTTTCTTTTCTTTTTTTTTTACCTGCAGCTGAGTAACTTTTTACACATTACTTACTCTGCTGAGCTGAGGAAATTGTGAGGTAAAATATCTTCCTTTTTTACATAGAGATGCTCAGGTGATATTTTCCTGTCAGCTTTTTACAGTTATACTGCATCAGTTTCAAGTGATTTAGCATATGAGTATTATAACCCTTTAACTATGGATTATTATATGGGAGTTCAGATCAACTTGAAACCCTTTATCCCCATGACATATTCAGAAAGAAGAGATTTCAAGCACTCTTTGTGATACAGGGACATAGCAATACCCTGTTATGTGCACAGTATTTCCCTATGGGACTTCAGAAGGTTACTGCTGTAGTCTTGGCCTCTTGGCTCAAACAGGTGATTCACAATGCTTGCTTGGTGGCGGGAAAGTCGCCCCCTAAGCTATCACAGCTCATTCTAGAAGATCAGTTGCTACTTCCTGGGCTTTCAAAAATGATGCATACTTTCTTCATGGAAAGAGTCCACAGCTGCATTCATTATTTTTGGGAAATAAGAACCTGGCCACCAGGAGGAGGCAAAAACACCCCAGCCAAAGATATGCATAAAAGAGAGCTGGGCTACATTACCGGACAACGTGTATCCTGAAGTATGGTAAAAAAAATGGAGTGTGCCCACACAGCAATCTTGTTCAATCGAGGGGTGAGCAGATGGATTCAGCGGAGTGCAGCTATACAACAAACGATGGGTTCCTTATCCACCGATGGGGTAACAAGTAAACTGCAACAGAGGAAAGGGAGACAGTGCACCTCCGACTCAAGGTAATAATTTATTTGATAGGAAAAGACACACACTAGTAATGCAACTTACTAGAAGGTAGATAAAAGCAAGCCTCAAAACAGGAAAATGGTGGAGTCCACAATAACAACGTAGCAGCGTCCGTCAAATCTGAAGGGACCGCCTACGTTCAAAGTATTCAAAAGTTCCCGGCTGTTGTTTCCAAAGCGTGATTGACAGGACACGTCACTGAACGTCCTTCCAGCTGGTACTCCGGATTCCACAAGATGACCAAAAAGCTCAACGCGTTATGCCGGGGACAGCCCGGCTTTCTCAAGAGTGATGGGTCATCATTGTTCATGTCCTTAAATATCTGTGGTCTCTGATCCCAATTGGTGAATGAAGGTTCCACACCGATGGTAATTAAAAAGATATAAACTCCTATACATTTATAAAGAACGTTTTTCACATACAAACTGAATTTTTTTTTTTTTTAAAACACATTAAAAGCACATTAAAAATGTATATTAAAAATGCATATTAGCAACGGATGTATTTCATAAAAATTAATTGTTTAAGAAAACCATACAGTAAGCAGAATCGGTGAATAAGCGAAATACACACAATACCAAATCATCCAAAAATTCATCAAAAAATGTTCAGCAAACAAATTCAAGAAAAAAAAAGGAAAAACCAAATTCATCATAATATCGCATAAAAAATGAATTTGAGGCTTGCTTTTATCTACCTTCTAGTAAGTTGCATTACTAGTGTGTGTGTCTTTTCCTATCAAATAAATTATTACCTTGAGTCTGAGGTGCGCTGTCTCCCTTTCCTCTGTTGCAGTTTACTTGTTACCCCAGCCAAAGGCTTAAATACTCCCACTCCCCTCATCCCCCAGTCATTCTTTGCCTTTCATCCCAGGAGGTTGGCAGAGAAGTGTCAGAAGTTTTGTCTCTTATGGAGGGTAGTACTCTAAAATATGGGACGGGAGTTTTAAGTAATCCTATCATTCTCTCAGTTAAGGCCTGGATGAAAGTTAGAGTCCATAGATGCAGGGAGAGTCTTTCTGCGAAACCATGCCGACTCATATTAACAGCTCCACAAGCAAGTGGTGTTGTCTAACTGCCTGCTTTCTTCTCTCAAGTCCATGGCGGAGGGGCTGCTACTATTTGTCACACTTGAAGGGCCGTGTTCGTTTTTCACTGCGTAGATTCCAGTAAGATCATTTAATTTTACTTCATCAGAATGTACTGTAACTGTAAATTTGCTTCCCGTAAGGTACCATCTTGCGAGACTTAAGTATATAATATAGGGCCTCAGTGAGGCTCATTTGGTATCTTGGAATCAAGGGTTAATATCTCCCGAGGGGCATTATTGAACAGTTTTTTTTTTTTTTTTTAAAAACATGTTTAGGTGATTCAATCTGCTTATGTGTAGTGTTAACTGGGCTCTCGGCTTAGAACATAAGGGCCTTGGCAATTGACGCAACATTATGGTTGGGCGTGGCTTTTTTGGACTATACGATTCACCTTGTGACTGAACGTGTGGCAACTGAAGAATTCTGATTTGCTAGTGTCTGGTTCCTAGGAGGTGGTGAGTGCCCCAGCCATTGTGGGTGTCAGGTGCCGTTTAGAATTCTCTTTAGTCCATATTTTTATATTCTCTATCTAGTTATGGAGGATTCTGATGCTGAGACTGTTCAAATTTCAGACTCAGATTCTTCGACTTGTGAAGAATGCGAATTGGCCATGTTGGCACAGGTCAACCAGTTATGTTCGTTATGTCATATTAGAGCGCCTTGTTCCTATGGCTCGGGGAATCAACGGTCTGCTGAGCCATCCGCCTCTGGGGGTTCTGTCCTCCGAGAGGTGAGTTCCCTACCGCTCCCTACTACTACTACGCATGCGGGTAACCCAGATTATGTTTATCCCTCCTTTCAGGGCGGCTTGTTCCTTCTGGAGGTTGCAACTCGTTTTTGCTTTCACATATTTTTGGCATTTATGCCTCTGCAAAGCCCAGACGTTTATTTGCGTTTGTGCTCGTGCCCGATTGTCCCGTGTCTCCCGGCCTTGGGTGGCCCTATACAGTTCCCTGCGGGTGTAGCTGTCCCTGAGTGTTGTGCCTTTCGTTACAGAATAGCGCGCCTTCACATTTTGCTCAGACGCGTTTTTGAGTTATTCGAGGATTCTATCCTTAACGGATACGGGAATCCGCAGTATTCTGCTTCGAATGGTTCACCTCAATAGACATGTGGGGATGGCGTAATCTCCTGATTGTTGGTTGTTGAGATCCTTCCCAGTTTTTGTTGGAAGATCAGGGTTCTGTTTGGCTGGTCCTGCGGATATGCCTGTTTCTTCTTAGGCTTTTAACTACGGGCTGCCTTATATTTTCTTTTATCCGGTTAGGATGACTTTTATTTTGATTATAGGTTTCCTTCGGGAACTATCTCTGGGATCGATTCTCGCTGTTTACTTCTGCGGAAGTTGTTAAGGGAGATGTTAGTCCTATGTTTTGTCTGTTATTCTCTTTCCCTCTGAGAGAGGATTTAGGCAGCTTGACAGTTATGGCCCTGTTGCAGGCTGGTCCTGCTTGGGTTCAGATCTTCTGTCTCGGGGTCTGTTCAGACACGTGGCGCCTGTTCTGCCTGGCTGGTCCGGTCGAGGCGCTGAGTGCTTACTTTATTATTTGTGTTTCTTGTTTTTATTTTGCAAGTTTCAGCTAAGCATTCTAACGAGCACTCGTGGGTCCGTGAGGCTGGAAGGATTGTTTCAGTCCTTATTGAGCCTTCAAGCTTGTTGACTGGGTCAGTGGCGTTCCGCTCTGTCACTCCTTTTGCTTCTGATTCTCTAGGGACCTAGAGTATTCTTCCTTACGTGAGAGGATTGGGGGTGTAGCACCTCCTTACTGCTGGTTTAAGGCAGTTTGGCCTTTCGGAGGCTCTAGGAATTGACGTGTTCATTCCGTGGTTCTCTTGTCAGTGAGACCTTTGGACTTCCCCATGTGAGTTAGGTCTCCTTATGGGGCCCTGGGTTGCTCTCTTCTTGAGACCCTTTGGATTTTGTCAGTTTCTCCATGTGAGTTGGGTCTACTTTAGGGACCTGAATTTCCCTTCGAGAGAGTTCTTTTTGGACTCTGCTTAGGATTTTTCCCGGATCTAGGGATGCTCCGCATCCTTGGTTTCAGGTACTCCTCTGTCTCGTATTGTGAGGTGGAGACTGGCTTTTGATTGAGTGACCTTGTCCTCGTTGTATTCCCTTGCTTTGGACGTCTTGTGGCAGTCGAACACCTATGGGCTCTAGGGTTTTGGTTCGAGATGCCTTAGCGCCTTTGGAGCGTTGGACTTCGGCATGCAGTGGTCTCTTCCTTGGGTCGGTACTTGCGAGGTGTTCTCGTTCTCCGGGTTCTCCTGGATATTACATTAATATCTCCCTGTGGGTCTGTTTTCTATGTCAGACGGGGTGTTTAAATTTCAGGGATATTGTTTGTTTTAAACAATTGGGGGCTCGAAACTGTCATTGGTTTGGTTCTTCCTGTTGCTGAGGCTTTTGCTCAGAGTTTTCCCTTGTGGATCCCGTTGCGTGTTGTTACCGGTTATTTCAGGATCAGGGCGGGTTTGGGGTTCTCCTGTTCCGGGGATTTGGGCTATGACCTTTGGTCTGGCTAGTAGATCTGGTCACGGTTGGCCAGATTTCCTGAGTGCCGCTACTCATTGGCTTTGCCTATGCTCAATGAACGGTTTCCCTTGGATGGTTTGCTGAAGTAACCTGAGGACTTCGCGGGTTCTGCATGCGAGGGGCTATAGGGTAACCGCTGCAGCTAATGCACCGTTCTGTGCTCTCAGTTTTCAGGGGATTCCTTCCAGGTTCTTCGGCATTGGAGAGTACTCTCTTATTCAGCCTGTAGCCTTGTGTCTCGTGGGCAGGTTCTCTGTCTCTAATGGCCCACTTTTTCTTGGGGCGGGGGGCTTGTTGTTTTGGACTTTTCCTAGATTCAGGGGATGGAACAGAGGGTTTAACCTATTTGGAGAGAGGCATGCTCTCTGGGTTGTTCTGTTCTATCTGGAGTCTTGCTGGCTCCGCGTCAAGATGGGACTTTGTTAGACTCTTCTGGGTCTTTGGCCTTGTCGACTGTCTTTATGGAGTCTCAGGGGGGTTCCCAAGCTCTCTGGAATGGCTGAAGCCATTTTTTTCCGCTCTTTTGTGAGCGGGTGTCGGAGTTCTTCTGTTCCTAGGTTTTCTGCCCTACTGATGCTTGGGCTGGCCCGGCTGGGAGTAGGTCCTGAGATTGTTGTTCCTCGATGGTGTAATAGGCCTATTTGAGGTTCTATACTTCTCCCCTTTTGGGACCTATGTGTCGGTCTAGTGTCTGGGATTGCCAAGAGGGTGCCCTCTGTCTTGGAGTTTTTACAATCCGATATCTTGTTTAGCAGCATTTTACTTCTTAGTGAGTATCTCTCTTTGGGTCGTCCTGATGACGGCTGCATGTTCTTGACTCGGGTGTTTACCCTGTCTGGGTCAGCTACACGTATTTGTGTTGAATACTTCAGTATTCTAAGCGCTGACGACTTGAAGATAGGTCTTCAGTTGTTGTTTCGGTGCTTCCACTCGAAGTTGAGAGTAAAAATCGCTGTTCGGATGCCCAGTCCTAGACCTTGTGTTATGTTGGTCTGGGCGTTGCCTCCCCTTTTTTGTTTTGGACCTATTTGGGTCTTTACGAGCTGGGCTCGTTCTGGAGGTCTTCCTTTTATGGAATTTTGTGGTGTCCTTTCGATTTCCTTTGACTTTTCTTGCCCTGTCCCTTTGGGAGTTTTTGGGCTGGTGTTCCTTTCGCTAGTAAGGGGTGTGTGGTTGGAGGCCGACCGCTGGGCGACGGTGTCTCCTGGAGGACTGTTCGCTCAATTGAGTCTGATTTTACGGTCTCTAGCTAGGCTTCCGGACTATCTGCCGGTCAGTGTCCTTGGGGCTTTTTCTTTTCAATGTTCTCGGCTTCGGACGAAGCGGGGTTTTGTTGGGTAGTGGTTTCAAGCCTGGTGCCCTCAGAATGGGGGCTGCCTCCTGTACCCTCCCGTCTTGGCATTGTGTCCTCTATAGCTTGGGTATTGTTTTCCCAAAAGTAATGAATGCAGCTGTGGGCTCTTTCCATTTATGAAGAAAAACATAAATTATGCTTACCTGATAATTTTCTTTTCTTCAGATGGAAAGAGTCCACAGCTCCCCACCTGTATTTTTTATGTGGGGCGTCTGTATTTTTATTCTTCTGGCACCTTTTCACCCTGATATTTCTTCTACTGTTCCTTGTTCCTCGGCAGAATGACTGGGGGATGAGGGAATTGGGAGGAGTATTTAAAGGGACATTAAACCCAAATTTTTTCTTTCATGATTCAGATAGAGAATACAATTTTTAAAAAGTTTCCAATTTACTTATATTATCATTTTTTTTCATTTTCATGTTATTCTTTGTTGAAGAGATACCTAGGTAGGTAGCGTGCACATGCCTGAAGCACTACACAACAGGAAATAATGCTGCCATCTAGTGCTCCTGCTAATGTACAGTGTATAACATTGTTGCAAAACTGCTGCTATATAGTGCTGCAGACACGTGCACACCCTTGAGCTTACATTTCTGCTTTTCCACAAAGTATAATAAGAAAATTTGATAATAGAAGTAAATTAGAAAATTGTTTAAAATGTTATTTTCTATTTAAATCATGAAAGAAAAAATGTGGGTTTTATGTCCCTTTAAGCCTTTGGCTGGGGTGTCTGTGCCTCCTCCTGGTGGCCAGGTTCTTATTTCCAAAAGTAATGAATGCAGCTGTGGACTCTTTCCATCTGAAGAAAAGAGAATGATCAGGTAAGCATAATTTATGTTTTGGAGTAGATTTGCAAAGCTGCGACATAACTTTTCAAATTTTTACCAGTTTCATATTTTTGCTTCTTCGCAAGCAGCTTTTGACAAGAAAGTCCTTCAAGCCGCAGTGTCTGACAAATAGGAACTGCAATAAAAAGTGTACCAGTCATTCCTTAACATGTACTATATGCTTGGGTATTAATCCCACTTTTTATGGAGCCCTATGGACTATCATCATCATCATACAAAAGTAAACAAAATTTATGCTTACCTGATGACAAATTATTTTCTTTTGGGATGATAATTGTCCATAGGTCCTGCCGATTTAAATTTTTCAGACGACCGTTCTAATTTGCACTTCTATAGACTCTGCTTTTGTCTTTCCTACCTATCTGTTACCTTTTTCTCTTGTTAAGTGTGTTCAGTCCACGGGTCATCCATTACTTATGGGATATATTCTCCTTCCCAACAGGAAGTTGCAAGAGGATCACCCAAGCAGAGCTGCTATATAGCTCCTCCCCTCACATGTCATACCCAGTCATTCTCTTGCAAGTCTCAACAAAGGAGGAGGTCGCGAGAGGAGATAGGAGTTTTTTACCTAATTATTCTTCAATCAAAAGTTTATTATTTTAAAATGGCACCGGAGTGTGCTGTTTTTTCTCTCAGGCAGTATTTAGAAGAAGAATCTGCCTGCGTTTTCTATGATCTTAGCAGACGTAACTAAGATCCACTGGCTGTTCTCGCACATTCTGAGGAGTGGGGTAACTTCAGAAAAGGGAATAGCAGGCGGGGTCCCCCGCAAATGAGATATGTGCAGTAAAATATTTTCTAGGAATGGAATTGACTAAGAAAACACTGCTGTTACCCATATGATGTAAGTACAGCCTTTAATGCAGTAGTAGCGACTGGTATCAGGCTGATAAATGTATGCGCAGTTGAGTTATTTTCTAGGGACTAGAATTTGAGAAAATACTGTTAATACTGAAATAAATGTATGAGCCTTAACTGCAGTAGAAGCGACTGGTAGCAGGCTTAGTGATAACTTTGCATAACACTGGAAAGTTGTTTTAAAACGTTTACTGGCATGTTATTCGTTTTGTGAGGTACTTTGGTGATAAATCTTTTTGGGCATGATTTTTTTCCATATGGCTAATGTATATTTCTTCTGTTAAGTGTGATCAGTCCACGGGTCATCATTACTTCTGGGATATTACTCCTCCCCAACAGGAAGTGCAAGAGGATTCACCCAGCAGAGCTGCATATAGCTCCTCCCCCCTACGTCACTCCCAGTCATTCTCTTGCACCCAACGACTAGATAGGATGTGTGAGAGGACTATGGTGATTATACTTAGTTTTATATCTTCAATCAAAAGTTTATTATTTTATAATAGCACCGGAGTGTGTTATTACCTCTCTGGCAGAGTTTGAAGAAGAATCTACCAGAGTTTTTACTATGATTTTAGCCGGAGTAGTTAAGATCATATTGCTGTTTCTCGGCCATCTGAGGAGAGGTAAACTTCAGATCAGGGGACAGCGGGCAGATTAATCTGCAAAGAGGTATGTAGCAGCTTTTATTTTCTGACAATGGAATTGATGAGAAAATCCTGCCATACCGATATAATGTCATGTATGTATATTTTACACTTCAGTATTCTGGGGAATGGTACTTCACTGGAATTACACTGTGTACATAAAACTTTAGCCTATTTTGCAGGGACTAGCAACAGGCTTTTTAATAACTCTTAATTTATGTTAAACGTTTTTGCTGGAATGTAAAATCGTTTTCATTTTCTGAGGTACTGAGTGAATAAATATTTGGGCACTATTTTTCCACTTGGTAGTTGCTTGATCTAATTTCTGACAGTTTCTGATCTCTCTCACTGTTGTGTGTGAGGGGGAGGGGCCGTTTTTTGGCGCTTTTACTACGCATCAAAAAATTTCAGTCAGCAGCTCTTTGTATTTCCTGCATGATCCGGTTCATCTCTACAGAACTCAGGGGTCTTCAAAACTTGTTTTGAGGGAGGTAATTCTCACAGCAGAGCTGTGAGATTGTAGTTGACTGTGATAAAAAAACGTTTATTCTGTAATTTTTTTTTTTTTTTTTTTTTTTTTCTGCTATCAGAGTTAGTTGTCTTTGCTAATGGGAACAAACCTTTGCTAAAGTTGTGTTGTTTACAAGGATTGATGCTATAACTGTTTCAGTTTATTAATTTTCAACTGTCATAAATCTTCTGTGCTTCTTATAGGCACAGTACGTTTTTCATAATATTTTACTAGAATTGTATTCCAATTTGCAAGTTTATTTGCTAGTGTGTTAAACATGTCTGATTCAGAGGAAGATACCTGTGTTATTTGTTCCAATGCCAAAGTGGAGCCCAATAGAAATTTATGTACTAACTGTATTGATGCTACTTTAAATAAAAGTCAATCTGTACAAATTGAACAAATTTCACCAAACAGCGAGGGGAGAGTTATGCCGACTAACTCTCCTCACGTGTCAGTACCTGCATCTCCCGCTCGGGAGGTGCGCGATATTGTGGCGCCCAGTACATCTGGGCGGCCATTACAGATAACATTACAAGATATGGCTACTGTTATGACTGAAGTTTTGGCTAAATTACCAGAACTAAGAGGCAAGCGTGATCACTCTGGGGTGAGAACAGAGTGCGCTGATTATACTAGGGCCATGTCAGATACTGCGTCACAGCTTGCAGAACATGAGGACGGAGAGCTTCTGTCTGCGGCTGACGGTTCTGATCCAAACAGATTGGATTCAGATATTTCAAATTTTAAATTTAAGCTGGAGAACCTCCGTGTATTACTAGGGGAGGTGTTAGCGGCTCTGAATGATTGTAACACAGTTGCAATACCAGAGAAAATGTGTAGGTTGGATAAATATTTTGCGGTACCGAGTACCGACGTTTTTCCTATACCTAAAAGACTAACTGAAATTATTACTAAAGAGTGGGATAGACCCGGTGTGCCGTTCTCACCCCCTCCGATATTTAGAAAAATGTTTCCAATAGACGCCACCACACGGGACTTATGGCAGACGGTCCCTAAGGTGGAGGGAGCAGTTTCTACTTTAGCTAAGCGTACCACTATCCCGGTGGAGGATAGCTGTGCCTTTTCAGATCCAATGGATAAAAAGTTAGAGGGTTACCTTAAGAAAATGTTTGTTCAACAAGGTTTTATATTGCAACCCCTTGCATGCATTGCGCCGGTCACGGCTGCGGCGGCATTCTGGTTTGAGTCGCTGGAAGAGACCATTAATTCAGCTACTCTGGATGACATTACGGACAAGCTTAGAGTCCTTAAACTAGCTAATTCATTCATTTCGGAGGCCGTAGTACATTTAACTAAACTTACGGCTAAGAATTCAGGATTCGCCATTCAGGCACGCAGAGCACTGTGGCTAAAATCCTGGTCAGCTGATGTTACTTCTAAGTCTAAATTACTTAATATACCTTTTAAAGGGCAGACCTTATTTGGGCCTGGTTTGAAAGAAATTATCGCTGACATTACAGGAGGTAAAGGCCACGCCCTGCCTCAAGACAGGGCCAAACCTAAGGCCAGACAGTCTAATTTTCGTTCCTTTCGGAATTTCAAAGCAGGAGCAGCATCAACTTCCTCTGCTCCAAAACAAGAAGGATCTGTTGCTCGCTACAGACAAGGCTGGAGACCTAACCAGTCTTGGAACAAAGGCAAGCAGGCCAGGAAACCTGCTGCTGCCCCTAAAACAGCATGAATTGAGGGCCCCCGATCCGGGATCGGATCTAGTGGGGGGCAGACTTTCTCTCTTCGCCCAGGCTTGGGCAAGAGATGTCCAGGATCCCTGGGCGCTAGAGATAATATCTCAGGGATACCTTCTGGACTTCAAATACTCTCCTCCAAGAGAGAGATTTCATCTGTCAAGGTTGTCAACAAACCAAACAAAGAAAGAGGCGTTTCTACGCTGCGTACAAGAGCTTTTGTTAATGGGAGTAATCCATCCAGTTCCACGGTCGGAACAGGGACAAGGGTTTTACTCAAATCTGTTTGTGGTTCCCAAAAAAGAGGGAACTTTCAGACCAATCCTGGACTTAAAAATCCTAAACAAATTCCTAAGAGTTCCATCGTTCAAGATGGAGACTATTCGGACAATTTTACCCATGATCCAAAAGGGTCAGTACATGACCACAGTGGATTTAAAGGATGCTTACCTTCACATACCGATTCACAAAGATCATTACCGGTACCTAAGGTTTGCCTTCCTAGACAGGCATTACCAGTTTGTAGCTCTTCCATTCGGATTGGCTACAGCTCCAAGAATCTTCACAAAGGTTCTGGGTGCTCTTCTGGCGGTACTAAGACCACGGGGAATCTCGGTAGCTCCGTACCTAGACGACATTCTGATACAAGCTTCAAGCTTTCAAACTGCCAAGTCTCATACAGAGTTAGTACTGGCATTTCTAAGGTCACATGGATGGAAGGTGAACGAAAAGAAAAGTTCACTCGTTCCACTCACAAGAGTTCCCTTCCTGGGGACTCTGATAGATTCTGTAGAAATTAAGATTTACCTGACAGAAGACAGGTTAACAAGACTTCAAAGTGCTTGCCGCACCCTTCATTCCATTCAACACCCGTCAGTGGCTCAATGCATGGAGGTAATCGGCTTGATGGTAGCGGCAATGGACATAGTACCCTTTGCACGCTTACACCTCAGACCACTGCAACTGTGCATGCTAAGTCAGTGGAATGGGGATTACTCAGACTTGTCCCCTTCTCTGAATCTGGATCAAGAGACCAGAAATTCTCTTCTATGGTGGCTTTCTCGGCCACATCTGTCCAGGGGGATGCCATTCAGCAGGCCAGACTGGACAATTGTAACAACAGACGCCAGCCTTCTAGGTTGGGGTGCCGTCTGGAATTCTCTGAAGGCTCAGGGACAATGGAGTCAGGAGGAGAGTCTCCTACCAATAAACATTCTGGAATTGAGAGCAGTTCTCAATGCCCTCCTGGCTTGGCCCCAGTTGACAACTCGGGGGTTCATCAGGTTTCAGTCGGACAACATCACGACTGTAGCTTACATCAACCATCAGGGAGGGACAAGAAGCTCCCTAGCAATGATGGAAGTAACAAAGATAATTCGCTGGGCAGAGTCTCACTCTTGCCACCTGTCAGCAATCCACATCCCGGGAGTGGAGAACTGGGAGGCGGATTTCTTAAGTCGTCAGACTTTTCATCCGGGGGAGTGGGAACTTCATCCGGAGGTCTTTGCCCAAATACTTCATCAGTGGGGCAAACCAGAGATAGATCTCATGGCGTCTCAACAGAACGCCAAGCTTCCTCGTTACGGGTCCAGATCCAGGGATCCAGGAGCAGTCCTGATAGATGCCCTGACAGCACCTTGGGACTTCAGGATGGCTTACGTGTTTCCACCCTTCCCGATGCTTCCTCGATTGATTGCCAGAATCAAACAGGAGAGAGCATCAGTTATTCTAATAGCACCTGCATGGCCACGCAGGACTTGGTATGCAGACCTGGTGGACATGTCATCCTGTCCACCTTGGTCTCTACCTCTGAAACAGGACCTTCTGATACAGGGTCCTTTCAAACATCAAAATCTAACTTCTGACTGCTTGGAAATTGAACGCTTGATTTTATCAAAACGTGGTTTTTCTGAGTCAGTTATTGATACCCTAATACAGGCTAGGAAGCCTGTTACCAAAAGGATTTACCATAAGATATGGCGTAAATACATATATTGGTGCGAATCCAAAGGTTACTCTTGGAGTAAGGTTAGGATTCCTAGGATATTGTCCTTTCTTCAAGAAGGTTTAGAAAAGGGTTTATCTGCTAGTTCATTAAAGGGACAGATCTCAGCTCTGTCCATTCTGTTGCACAAACGTCTGTCAGAAGTTCCAGACGTTCAGGCTTTTTGTCAGGCTTTGGCCATGATTAAGCCTGTGTTTAAAACTGTTGCTCCGCCATGGAGTTTAAACCTTGTTCTTAACGTTTTACAAGGCGTTCCGTTTGAACCCCTTCATTCCATTGATATAAAGTTGTTATCTTGGAAAGTTCTATTTTTAATGGCTATTTCCTCGGCTCGAAGAGTCTCTGAGTTATCAGCCTTACATTGTGATTCTCCTTATTTGATTTTTCATTCGGATAAGGTAGTTCTGCGTACTAAACCTGGGTTCTTACCTAAGGTAGTCACTAACAGGAATATCAATCAAGAGATTGTTGTTCCTTCTTTGTGTCCAAATCCTTCTTCGAAGAAGGAACGTCTTCTGCACAATCTGGATGTAGTTCGTGCCCTAAAGTTTTACTTACAGGCAACTAAGGAATTTCGACAAACGTCTTCCCTGTTTGTCGTTTACTCTGGTCAGAGGAGAGGTCAAAAGGCTTCTGCTACCTCTCTTTCTTTCTGGCTTCGTAGCATAATTCGTTTAGCCTATGAGACTGCTGGACAGCAGCCTCCTGAAAGAATTACAGCTCATTCTACTAGAGCTGTGGCTTCCACTTGGGCCTTTAAGAATGAGGCCTCTGTTGAACATATTTGCAAGGCTGCAACTTGGTCTTCGCTTCATACTTTTTCCAAATTTTACAAATTTGACACTTTTGCTTCCTCGGAGGCTATTTTTGGGAGAAAGGTTCTTCAGGCAGTGGTTCCTTCTGTATAAAGAGCCTGCCTATCCCTCCCGTCATCAGTGTACTTTTGCTTTGGTATTGGTATCCCAGAAGTAATGATGACCCGTGGACTGATCACACTTAACAGAAGAAAACATAATTTATGCTTACCTGATAAATTCCTTTCTTCTGTAGTGTGATCAGTCCACGGCCCGCCCTGTTTTTTAAGGCAGGTAAATATTTTTTAAATTATACTCCAGTCACCACTTCACCCTTGGCTTCTCCTTTCTCGTTGGTCCTTGGTCGAATGACTGGGAGTGACGTAGGGGGGAGGAGCTATATGCAGCTCTGCTGGGTGAATCCTCTTGCACTTCCTGTTGGGGAGGAGTAATATCCCAGAAGTAATGATGACCCGTGGACTGATCACACTACAGAAGAAAGGAATGTATCAGGTAAGCATAAATTATGTTTTCTGCATAGAAACAGGTCTCCCACTGTTGTAATATGAGTGGGAGGGGCCTTTTTTAGCGCCTTGTTGCGCAGTTAAAATTCTAGCACAGTCTTCCTGCTTCTTCCTCCTTGATCCAGGACGTCTCCAGAGAGCTCAGGGGTCTTCAAAATTCATTTTTTGAGGGAGGTAATCAGTCACAGCAGACCTGTGACAGTGTGTTTGACTGTGATAAAAGCGTTAAATCTTAAATTGATTATCCGTTTTTGGGTATTGAGGGGTTAATCATCTGTTTGCTAGTGAGTGCAATCCTCTGCTAAATTCATACATTTACTGTTAAAATTGTTGGCTATAACTGAATTAGTTCATTATTTCAATTGTGACAGTTTTTTTGTGTTTTTAAAAGCGCTGCAGCGTTTTTTCTATTGCTTGTAAATTTATTGAAAGATTTTTTCCAAGCTTGGTAGCCTTCATTGCTAGTCTGTTTAAACATGTCTGATACAGATGAATCTACTTGTTCATTATGTTTAAAAGCCAATGTGGAGCCCAATAGAAATATGTGTACCAATTGTATTGATGTTACTTTAAATAAAAGTCAGTCTTTACCGGTAAAGAAATTATCACCAGACAACGGGAAGTTATGCCGTCTAACTCTCCTCACGTGTCAGTACCTTCGCCTCCCGCTCAGGAGGTGCGTGAGATTGTGGCGCCAAGTAAATCAAGGCCCTTACAAATCACTTTGCATGATATGGCTAATGTTATGAAAGAAGTATTATCTAATTTGCCTGAGTTAAGAGGCAAGCGCGATAGCTCTGGGTTAAGGACAGAGCGCGCCGAAGACACGAGAGCCATGTCCGATACTGCGTCACAATTTGCAGAACATGAGGACGGAGAGCTTCATTCTGTGGGTGACGGATCTGATCCGGGGAGACCGGATTCAGAAATTTCAAATTTTAAATTTAAGCTTGAGAACCTCCGTGTATTGCTAGGGGAGGTGTTAGCGGCTCTGAATGATTGCGACACGGTTGCAATCCCAGAGAAATTATGTAGGCTGGATAAATACTATGCGGTACCGGTGTGTACTGACGTTTTTCCTATACCTAAAAGGCTTACAGAAATTATTAGCAAGGAGTGGGATAGACCCGGTGTGCCCTTTTCCCCTCCTCCAATATTTAGAAAAATGTTCCCAATAGACGCCACCACACGAGACTTATGGCAGACGGTCCCTAAGGTGGAGGGAGCAGTTTCTACTTTAGCCAAGCGTACCACTATCCCGGTGGAGGATAGTTGTGCTTTCTCAGATCCAATGGATAAAAAATTAGATACCTTAAAGGATTACTTTCTGTTATATTTTTTAAGCCAAACAACTAACATATTAAAGTTAATAAACATTAATTAAAACCTACTGACCTATATTTTCTCCAAAACGAAGTTTCATAACGTTCTAAAAGTTATATCTTTTATTCGCCGATGATGTCACGTTATCCTGCCCACTATTTTCAGCACTGTATGTTCAAAATACTTAAACCAATGAAATTGTGTTTAAAGCGCCATTTTGAAACCTAGGTATTGTAAACGGATTGGTACAGAGCAAAGGATACCCAAGGAGTGGGTTTGGAAAACAATTAAATTTGCAGACAAGATTTCTGATATACGGTAGAAATATGTTAATGAAATGCTATTGATAAAAAGCGTATTTGGGGTAGTTAGTTAGTAACAGGCATAGAAAATATTTACTTACAGTGGCCCTTTAAGAAAATGTTTATTCAACAAGGTTTTATATTACAGCCCCTTGCATGCATTGCGCCCGTCACTGCTGCAGCGGCATTTTGGTTTGAGTCTCTGGAAGAGGCTATTCGCACAGCACCATTGGATGAGATTATGAACAAGCTTAAAGCCCTTAAGCTAGCTAATGCATTTGTTTCGGATGCCGTTGTGCATTTAACCAAACTAACGGCTAAGAACTACGGATTCGCCATCCAGGCGCGCAGAGCGCTATGGCTTAAATCCTGGTCAGCAGATGTAACTTCTAAATCTAAATTGCTTAATATTCCTTTCAAAGGGCAAACCTTATTCGGGCCCGGCTTGAAAGAAATTATTGCTGACATTACTGGAGGTAAGGGTCACACCCTTCCTCAGGACAGGGCCAAATCAAAGGCCAAACAGTCTAATTTTCGTGCCTTTCGTAACTTCAAGGCAGGAGCAGCATCAACTTCCTCCGCTCCAAAACAGGAAGGAACTGCTACTTGTTACACACAGGGTTGGAAAGGCAACCAGTCCTGGAACAAAAGGGCAAGCAGGCCAGAAAACCTACTTCTGCCCCTAAGACAGCATGAAGAAAGGGCCCCCTATCCGGAAACGGATCTAGTGGGGGGCAGACTTTCTCTCTTCGCCCAGGCTTGGGCAAGAGATGTCCAGGATCCCTGGGCGTTGGAGATCATATCTCAGGGATACCTTCTGGACTTCAAAACTTCTCCTCCACAAGGGAGATTTCATCTGTCAAGGTTATCAACAAACCTAATAAAGAGGCATTTCTACGATGTGTACAAGACCTCTTAGTAATGGGAGTGATCCACCCGGTTACGCGGACGGAACAAGTGCAAGGTTTTTACTCAAATCTGTTTGTGGTTCCCAAAAAAGAGGGAACCTTCAGGCCAATCTTGGACCTGAAGATCTTAAACAAATTCCTAAGGGTTCCATCGTTCAAAATGGAAACTATTCGAACCATCCTACCCATGATCCAAGAGGGTCAGTATATGACCACAGTGGACTTAAAGGATGCCTACCTTCACATACCGATTCACAAAGATCATTATCGGTACCTAAGGTTTGCCTTTCTAGACAGGCATTACCAGTTTGTAGCTCTTCCCTTCGGGTTAGCTACGGCCCCGATAATTTTTACAAAGGTTCTGGGCTCGCTTCTGGCGGTACTAAGACCGCGAGGCATAGCGGTGGCTCCGTACCTAGACGACATTCTGATACAAGCGTCAAGTTTTCAAAATGCAAAGTCTCATACAGAGATAGTTCTAGCATTTCTGAGGTCGCATGGGTGGAAAGTGAACATGGAAAAGAGTTCTCTGTTACCACTCACAAGGGTTCCCTTTCTAGGGACTCTTATAGATTCTGTAGAGATGAAGATTTACCTGACGGAGTCCAGGTTATTAAAAATTCTAAATGCTTGCCGTGTCCTTCATTCCATTCCAAGCCCATCAGTAGCTCAGTGCATGGAAGTAATCGGCTTAATGGTCACGACAATGGACATAGTGCCATTTGCGCACCTGCATCTCAGACAGGCTTTTTGTCAGGCTTTGGCTAGGATTAAGCCTGTGTTTAAAACTGTTGCTCCTCCGTGGAGCTTGAACTTGGTTCTTAAAGTTCTTCAGGGTGTTCCGTTTGAACCCCTTCATTCCATTGATATTAAGCTTTTATCTTGGAAAGTTCTGTTTTTGATGGCTATTTCCTCGGCTCGAAGAGTCTCTGAGTTATCTGCCTTACATTGCTATTCTCCTTATCTGATTTTTCATTCAGACAAGGTAGTTCTGTGTACTAAACCTGGGTTTTTACCTAAGGTTGTTTCTAACAGGAATATCAATCAAGAGATTGTTGTTCCATCATTATGTCCTAATCCTTCTTCAAAGAAGGAACGTCTTTTGCATAATCTGGACGTAGTCCGTGCCCTGAAGTTCTACTTACAGGCAACTAAAGATTTTCGGCAAACTTCTTCTCTGTTTGTCGTTTATTCTGGACAGAAGAGAGGTCAAAAGGCTTCGGCCACCTCTCTCTCTTTTTGGCTTCGTAGCATAATACGTTTAGCCTATGAGACTGCTAGACAGCAGCCTCCTGAAAGAATTACAGCTCATTCCACTAGAGCTGTGGCTTCCACCTGGGCCTTTAAGAATGAGGCCACTGTTGAACAGATTTGCAAGGCTGCAACTTGGTCTTCACTTCATACCTTTTCAAAATTTTACAAATTTTACACTTTTGCTTCTTCGGAGGCTGTTTTTGGGAGAAAGGTTCTACAGGCAGTGGTTCCTTCTGTTTAATGTTCCTGCCTTGTCCCTCCCATCATCCGTGTACTTTAGCTTTGGTATTGGTATCCCATAAGTAATGGATGACCCGTGGACTGAACACACTTAACAAGAGAAAACATAATTTATGCTTACCTGATAAATTTATTTCTCTTGTAGTGTGTTCAGTCCACGGCCCGCCCTGTCTTTTTTTGAGGCAGTTATAAATTTTGATTAAAACTCCAGTCACCACTGCACCCTATAGTTTTTCCTTTCTCGTCTTGTTTCGGTCGAATGACTGGATATGACATGTGAGGGGAGGAGCTATATAGCAGCTCTGCTTGGGTGATCCTCTTGCAACTTCCTGTTGGGAAGGAGAATATATCCCATAAGTAATGGATGACCCGTGGACTGAACACACTACAAGAGAAATAAATTTATCAGGTAAGCATAAATTATGTTTTTCTGCTCGGCTAAACATTAAACAGACGGGGAGGTTGGAGGGATTAAAGCTCTTGTGTGGGTTTTTGGGTTTATCCTAGTGGCGAGAATTATATCCCACATGTTATGGAGCCCTTTGGACTATCATCATTCCGAAAGAAAATTATTTCAGGTATACATAAATTTTGTTTTTGTTGGCAGTTTAAATTTGTGCATTACAAATCCCTGAAAACCATAAACTTATTGCCTCCTAGAATTTTACTTCAGGCTGCTGTTTTTTTCCACCAATAGTTTTTAATATATCTATAAAGAAAAATACTTCCTGGCTCCTGAATTAAATATTTGTTAAATCTGGGCTGGAAAATATTAAACATGTGTAACTAGATGTTTTGTATTTTTTTTTTATATGCTAATTATTTTCTTTTCTCTTTTTTCCTTTTTATTTTAAACCTATCTTTCTCCTTGCTGACTGGATTTATTCATTCAAATTGAAATTGCCATTTTGGACCCTGCTAGGTAAGGCATAATTTTTTTTTTTTTTTTTTTTTTAGTAGTCAAATGTTAATGCTTTTTGGCAAGTAACAGTAATTTTAATGTAAAACAGTTCATTGTTCTCCACAGAAAAAAAGCTGGGTGACATTTTCTGTGATTTATAAATGTTACCAAAATGCTATACAGAGTTCAAATGAATAATTTTACGTACACAGATTTAAGGGTATATGAAACCACAAAATCTTTTCTTTCATGATTCAGATAGAGCATACAATCCTAAACTACGTTCTAAGTTACCTTTATTATATTTTTTTCCATTCTCTTAGTAGCTTATCTTTTGTTGAAAAGCAGGGACTTAAAGGGACATGAAACCTTTTTTTTTTACGATTCATATTGGGCGTGCAATTTTAAATAACTTTCCAATTTATCTTATCTATTTTGTTTTGTTTTCTTTGTATCATTTGTTGAAAAGTATACCAGGTTGGCTCAGAAGCTGCTGATTGGTGGCTGCACATTTATGCCTCTTGTCATTGGCTTTAACCTAGCTCTCAATAGTGTATTGCTGTTCAACAAAGGATGCAAAGAGGATGAATCAAATTAGATAATATAAATAAATTGGAAAGTTTTTTAAAATTGTCATCTGAATAATGAAATAAAAAATTTGGGTTTCAAGCTCAGAAGATTGCAGCACTATTCCTGCCATGCATTGCCCCAGACTTGTACCTAGGTATCTCTTTAACAAAGAATACCATGTCAATGAAGCAAATTTGATAGTCGTAGTAATTTGGAAACTTTTTTGGGGTTTTATATCCCTTTAATGATCATTTATGCAATAAACATTGAAAAAAGTTAATATTAGTTCATTGCAGATTAAAATTGGCTACATTGTAG